>NC_053022.1:123358382-123658382 GCF_003073215.2 Triticum urartu
CAGGGGCGTAGCTTTCAATCTGCTCCAGATGGCCAAGCGAATTAGCCCGCAGTGCAAAGCCGCCGAATACGAAGATCTGTCCGGGGAGAAAAGTCTCACCTTGGAACGCATCGCTATCGATGATAGTAGGAGCCATCAAGCCTAACGGCGATGACACAGAGGAACTCTCAATGAAAGCACCAATGTCGGTGTCAAAACCGGCGGATCTCGGGTAGGGGGTCCCGAACTGTGCGTCTAGGCCGGATGGTAACAGGAGGCAGGGGACATGAAGTTTTACCCAGGTTTGGGCCCTCTTGATGGAGGTAAAACCCTACGTCCTGCTTGATTAATATTGATGATATGGGTAGTACAAGAGTAGATCTACCACGAGATCAGAGAGGCTAAACCCTAGAAGCTAGCCTATGGTATGATTGTATGTTGTGATTGTTGTCCTACGGACTAAAACCCTTCGGTTTATATAGACACCGGAGAGGGTTAGGGTTACACAAGGTCGGTTACAAAGGAGGAGATATCCATATCCATATTGCCTAGCTTGCATTCCACGCCAAGTAGAGTCCCATCTGGACACAAGACGAAGTCTTCAATCTTGTATCTTCATAGTCTAACAGTCCGGCCAATGGAGATAGTCCGGCTGTTCGGAGACCCCTTATCCAGGACTCCCTCACTAACCCTAACTAGAGGAAGGGGAAGGTCTATATATAGTGCTAGTACAAGTTGGGGAGAATTGGAGGGGTACATGGGCCGGTGGCCCGTTACACTGTGCGCAGGGAGGCCAGATGTCCAGGCGTCGGGCCGGATGTCCAGTGCTTCGCTACGGGCCGAACATCCGGGCTGAGGAGGCTGGTTTCTGTTACTCTCTGGATAGGCAGGGCCGGAGTTCCGGGGGTCGGGCCGGATGTCTGGTGCCTATAGGTGCTCTTCGGCTGGGTTGTTGCTTTAGTCGGGATCTCCAGGGGCCGGATGTCCGGGCCAGGGGCCAGATGTCCGGGTCCTATAGCACCTTGACGTCCTTCTTCATCAAGCTTCTTCATCCATGTACCTAGGGACTTGTCAATGTTCCGAGCATCTCCATGGTCGTCTCTTCAGTTCCTGAGCACATGCAATGTCTTTGCATAAGGTAGCAACCGTGTCTCGCATGAGTGGAAAGGGGAAGCATTTAGGAGCGGGTTCACCTTGTGTCCAATGGCGTATGCTTGAGGTCTGGTCGTATGTCCACTTGGGGCTTGGAGTAGTCGTAGTGTACATGGGGATGATCGTAGGATGCTCGGCATCATCCACTTTGCTAGGGATTAGGCTGGCAAAGGTGGAGATGTCGTTCGTCAGAGTGGGGATGCCCGATCGGGTGGAATCCAGGACGGTCGCTTGCTTGGTCAGCTATTCTGCTCGTCTCTGCCCAATCTCATGCGTTGGGATTGGCAGGCCGGCTGCCAGGGAACAACAAGATTCCCCCGCCTCGGTGACCCCACGACGACAGTTCGAGACTGGCCGAGGACAGGACATGCCATGGGCGGATGATGAGGCCGACAGACCGGGCGATCGACTTGTGATGGGATCCACACAGCTACAGCTAGTTGCGGAGACAGGCACCCAACCATCTATGCATGCGGATGGACTGGGGGCCAGCGCACACTTGCTGGCCCCAAGTTGATACATCTCCGTCGTATCTATAATTTTTAATTGTTCCATGCCAATATTTTACAACTTTCATATACTTTTGGCAACTTTTTATACTATTTTTGGGACTAATATATTGATCCAGTGCCCAGTGCCAGTTCCTGTTTGTTGCATGTTTATTTGTTTCGCGGAAAATGCATATCAAACGTTGTCCAAACGGGATAAAAACTTATGGAGATTTTTTTTGGAATATATGTGATTTGGGGGAGAAGAATCAATGTGAGACGATGCCCGAGGGGGCCACGAGGTAGGGGCGCGCCCTAGGGGGTGGGTGCGCCCCTAACCCTCGTGGCCACCCTATAAGGCGGTTGGTGCCCTTCTTTCTCCGCAAGAAATCCAATATCCAGATAGAAATTGTGTTAAAATTTCAGCCCGATCGGAGTTACAGATCTCCGAGAATATAAGAAACGGTGAAAGTCCAGAATCTGGAACGTAGAAACAGAGAGAGGCAGAGAGACATATCCAATCTCGGAGGGGCTCTCGCCCCTCCGCCGCCATGGAGGCCATGGACCGGAGGGGAAACCCTTCTCCCATCTAGGGAGAAGGTCAAGAAAGAAGAAGAAGAAGAAGAAGAAGAAGAAGAAGAAGAAGGGGCTCTCTCTTCCCCTCTCTCCCGGTGGCGCCGGAACGCCGCCGGGGCCATCATCGTGTGACAGCGATCTACACCAACACCTCCGTCATCTTCACCAACGTCTTCATCACCTTCCCCCATCTATCTATAGTGGTCCACTCTCCCGCAACCCCCTGTACCCTCTACTTGAACATGGTGCTTTATGCTTCATATTATTATCCAATGATGTGTTGCCGTCCTATGATGTCTGAGTAGATTTTTGTTGTCCTATCGGTAATTGGTGAATTGCTATGATTGGTTTAATTTGCTTGTGGTTATGTTGTTGTCCTTTGGTGCCCATCATATGAGCGTGTGCGTGGATCACACCATAGGGTTAGTTGTATGTTGATAGGACTATGTATTGGAGGGCAAGAGTGACAGAAGCTTCAACCTAGCATAGAAATTGATGCATACAGGATTGAAGGGGGACCAATATATCTTAATGCTATGGTTGGGTTTTACCTTAATGAACATTAGTAGTTGCGGATGCTTGCTAATAGTTTCAATCATAAGTGCATAGAATTCCAAGTCAGGGATGACATGCTAGCAGTGGCCTCTCCCACATAAAATTTGCTATCGGTCTAGTAAAGTAGTCAATTGCTTAGGGACAATTCCGCAACTTCTACCACCACTTTTCCACACTCGCTATACTAACTTTATTGCTTCTTTACCTAAAATAGCCCCTAGTTTTTTTACATGCTCTTTATATTCTTGCAAACCTATCACGTTACACCTACAAAGTACTTCTAGTTTTATACTTGTTCTAGGTAAAGCGAAGATCAAGCGCGCGTAGAGTTGTATCGGTGGTCGATAGAATTTGAGGGAATATTTGTTCTACCTTTAGCTCCTCGTTGGGTTCGACACTCTTACTTATCAAAAGAGGCTACAATTTATCCCCTATACTTGTGTGTTATCAAGACTTTTTTCTGGCGCCGTTGCCAGGGAGTTATAACGTGGGGTGAATATTCTCATGTGTGCTTGTTTGCTTTATCACTAAGTAGTTTTTATTTTGTACTCTTGTTTTCTATCTTTAGTTATGGGTAGGAAATGCAAAATACCAAAAAAAATTGTTGTACCTACTACACCATTGGTTGAAGAACCACTCAAAATCTATCACACTCCTGAAGCGTTTTTACTTGGATCATCTTCGATCCCTATGTGCTCGTGCTGAAACCCCAACTAGCTTAGTTGAGGGCAAATCTTTAGATGGGCATGCTTGTTATGTGTGACACCGCTTATCTCAAAAAGGGAAACTTTTACTGGATCAAATTCATCGTTTGCAATGATATTCTTGGAATTTATGTGAAATATATGATTTTACTTGTTGTTCTGAAGACCCTAAGAAACACCTTCCCTACCAATGTGAGTTTAGTGATAATGGAATCGTATCTTCGTATGCTAAGGGTGTTTATACTTACTATGATGTTCAACAAATTGAAGAATTTGTTGCTTTTAAGGGTGCTTATGAAATTGCTTCTTTGATTGGAAAGTATGATGCTACTCTTTACAAATCTGAAAATTGTGCCATACTTAAATATTGTTATGATAATTATGCTTCTAATGCCTATGTTAAACCATATATTAAGGACTCCTCCGCTGTCCAAGAAGAGACTAATATTTTGCAGGAGTCTATGGAAGAAGGAATTGATGAAACTGTGGGCTCATTGTATGAAAAGGATGATGAGGAGAGCGAAGAACAAAAGGATGAAGAGAGGATTAGCTACCCGTGCCCACCTTCTAATGAGAGTAACTCTTTAACTCATACATTGTTTAATTTCCCTTCGTGCTTACAGAAGGATGATTGCTATGATGATTGTTATGATCCCATTGATTCTTTTGAAATATCCCTTTTTAATGAGGCTTGCTATGCTTGTGGCCAAGATGCCAATATGAATTATGCTTATGGAGATGAACTTGTTATAGTTCCTTATGTTAAACATGAAATTGTTGCTATTGCACTCATGCATGATAGTCCTATTATCTTTTTGAATTCTCCCGACTACACTATATCGGAGAAGTTTGCCCTTATTAAGGATTATATTGATGGGTTGCATTTTACCGCCACACATGATGATTTTGATAGATATAATATTCATGTGCTTGATGCTCCTACTTGCAATTATTATGAGAGAGGAACTACATCTCTGCCCCTCCATGTTTCCCATATGATAAAATTGCAAGAAACTGCTTATACTATGCATTGGCCTTGACTATGTGTGCAGGAATTGTTCTATTATGACATGCCGATGCATAGGAAGAGAGTTAGACTTCATTATTGCATGATATATGTTACTTTGTGCTCATTACTAAATCACAAATCATTGTTAATTAAAATTGAATTTGATATACCTTGGGATATGGGTGGATCCATTACTTGAGCAGTATATGCCTAGCTTAATGGCTTTAAAGAAAGCGCTACCAGCGAGACAACCCGGAAGTTTTAGAGAGTCATTTATTTCTGTTGTGTGCTTTTATAAATTTTAAAAATAAAAATAATGTGCCAATATTTTCCTTTAGGATGTTTACATTGCTTGTTGGTTCGTGCTGTGCAAAACAGAAACTTTGGCTGTAGTGCACGATTTTACATTTTTTATCGGAATGTCAAACGGTTCTGAAACCTTTTGCACTGTCTTTCTGTAACATCCCAAATATTCAATTTGGAATGTTATACATTAGATCATCATGCATATCATATTTTATTTGCTTTGGGTTTTGATCCTAGAAAATTCTAAGCAACTCAAGGACCCACGGAGAGAGTTGGGGATTTCGTTATTTTCATATTTGAGTTTTTCTCAAATTTTGAGAATAGGATCATTTGATTTTATTTATTTTATCATCAATTATTTCTATTACAAAAATATGAGAGAGGGAATAAAATAACTTTCCCAAAATATAGAAATATTGAGGATTTAATAAAAAAATCAAATAGTTTTATTTCGGAGTTTTTTTGTTGTTTTTATTTGAATTAGGAAAAATGCGTGTTTCTCAAAATTGCATTTAGGACCCAAATAAATGTTCACTTTGTCGGGCTTGATTTTAGAAGCCCAGGAAAATTTATTTCGCGATTTTTGGAGTCCGTTTAGTATTTATTTTTATTTTTCTTCCGAGCGAAAAAAACGCAACCGACTTTGGGCCGTAACCGGCCAGAACTCTGCCGGCCGGGGGGCTTTATAAGCCGTGCCTCGGGCTCGAGCCAGCCCACCAGCAGCCGCCACCCGAACCCTAACCCTAGCCGCCAGCCGCCGCCGCCGCCCCGCCGCCGATCCGCCGGAGCCGCGCGTCGCCCGAGGTTCGCCGCACCTCGAAATCCGTGCCGTTTTTTAAAAAAAAATTCCGTTCGTCGTTTTTCTTTTTCGTCGGATTTTTTTTCCGCGGTTATTTTCTGATCGCGATTTCTGATCCGATTTTCGTTTTAGTTTAACTTTTCGCTCGTTTATCGGAATCAGGCGATTCAAGCGCCTGGAGTTTCGTCTCGAAACCCTCTATCCGAATAATCAACTTAAACAAGTTTTTGCTACTGTAAAATTTGACTTAGGTTCAGATTACTAGAACGAAGTTGTTTTCTTTCGCCGTTTGACTTTCTTTGCTTTGTTCGATTTGATTCTTTTTGCCAACCGGAGTTCTTAAGTTGAACCTTCTGGTTAGATCTCTTATTTGAGTTTTACCTGTGCATTAGTTGAGTACTTATTGTATGCTTGTTTGTTTGTCTGCGATAGAGTACCTGGAGTGCGCCGCCTGTTACTTCGAATCGCTAGGTTTCCCGGATCATCAGCAAGGCAAGTAACACTTTGATCATACCTTTTCTACAACCCAGTTTTTTTGCATTAGATCAATCTTCACACATTGCATGATTAGGATCTAATTAAACTATGGAATGGGAAGTAGATGAGGTAGTACCTATTACCTGTTTATTATCAAACCTTTGGGAGTTACTTCTACGTTTGCTTATTATGCCATGCTATGCTAGTAGACGTGGATTGGGTGAGTGAAATCCATGACAGATGTGATAATTAATCCTGTTTATTATCAAACCTTTGGGAGTTACTTCTATGTGAGATTGATAATTAATGGTTTATCTAAGGTGGCAACTTAAATACACATCTGGGTGGATTGAGGCACCTGGATATTCCAGGACCTGCCTGTTTTCTTTTGGACCACCACCCAGGCTCAAAGGGATCATGAGATTTTTCAAACTAGAAACTTCCGTTTGCAGCCACAAGCCATTATGGGCTCTGGCATAGTTGATTAAGTCGTGCGAACTCTTACAGGGTAGACTAGCAGATGTAGGGGAAAGTAGGTGTACCGGTCTATCCATCGTAAGGTGCTAGCTCTTCTGAAAGACTGTGTCTCGGTCATCCGTTTCTCAAACACCATGTAGTGCGAGAAATCCAACGGAGGCGATCGAGTCTTGTGGGGAAAAGTGCGCAAACCTCTGCAGAGTGTAAAAAACTAATCATGATTATCCGTGTCCCCGGTTATGGACATCTTTAGTATCTAGTATCTGGATTATCATGTGAATCTCAACATGTTACTCTAAAATTAATGTTGTTGGGTTAATGATGATGTTTAATTGGGATTGAGAATGCTGTCAACCATTCTCAATGTTTAACAACCACCATGATAGTAATTAAATTTATTCCTTTGAAGTAGGGAAAAATTGGCTTTATGCAAAACTGTAACCATAGAGCTTTCCACCAGCCAAATATGCATATAGTATAGCTGTTGCATTCCATTACTCTCTATGTGTTACCTTGCCAGCATATTCCATGTGCTGACCCGTTTTCGGGCTGCAACGTTAATGTTGCAGACTTTTCAGACGGCGATTCAGGAGTTTTTAGGTTGTGGTTCTATACTCAGTGATGCTGTTGGAGTTGATGGACTCACTTATCTTCCAAGCCTTCCGCTGTTATTATTATTAGATGGCCTTAAGCCATATTTATTGTAATAAGTTCTCTTTTGAGACACTCGATGTAATAAGTGTGTGATTGCTACTCTGCTATAAATCCTCCGAGTACTGTGTGGTGTCAGCATTACTGATCCAGGGATGACACCGGAGCACAGAGATCAGACTGTTTGAGGTCTGGTCGCTACAGAGATGGTATCAGAGCACACGCTGACTGTAGGACACGACCACTAAGCTAAAGACCTAGATCACTACTCACTCTCTTCTCTTATGGCCTCTCATCTTTTCTACTCTTTAGGATGGCGGATGTAAGGAACAAGTTCACCCAACCATATGAAGATACACCCTTTGGACGCCACTTGAAGGAAGTCACTAGATACCTGAACATAGGAGTACCAAGCTTCACGGGAACCTACAACGCCACTTTACCTGAAGAAGAGCACTGGATGATTCAAGTTCAAGTTCGAGGAAGGACGTTCATGCCAGTCACTGAGCCCATAGAGTTTTCTTTTGATGCACCAACTTGGAGTCTAGGAAAGAGTATGGCAGCTCACATCGCCATGGGACGCATTGGAGATGTCTACCGCAAGGATCTTAAGGATACTATATACCAGATTTGTGGGCGCCGAGATGAACACTGGGAGATGATTAGCACCATGCAGGATAGATCAATCGCAGCTTTTATCCAGGAGTTAAACCAGCACATTCGACGACAGGAGAATCAGATGTGCGCCGACATGATAGATCTGAAGAAGGCTAAGACTAGAATCAAGGAACTGGAGGAAGAACTCAAGGCTACATGTGAAGATTATGAAGAAGAAATTGAAGTATTGGTGGATAAGAATGCCGACCTAACTATGAAGCTAGCAGTATTTATGGGAGGCCCGACACTAGTAGATGAAGACGAAGAACCCAAGGAGTTAGCAGAAAATCTTCGTGAACTATGTTTGGAAATAGTTCCGAGAGGCTATGTAGCAGCATTGGAAATTCAGCCAACTTTGATGGACAGAATCAGGGAAGCTCAGAAGACTGACAAGGAGATTGCTTCCATAAAGGAGAAAATGAAAGAAGGAAAAACTAAAGGATTTCGTGAGGATGAGCACGATACCCTATGGTTTGAAGACCGTGTCTATGTGCCCAATGACCCGGAGATCAGGAAGTTAATTCTGCAAGAGGCCCATGATTCACCCTATTCGATTCACCCAGGGAATACCAAGATGTATCTGGATTTGAAGGATATTTTCTGGTGGACCGGAATGAAGAAAGAAATAGCAGAGTATGTAGCAGTTTGTGATGTATGCCAGAGAGTAAAGGCAGAGCATCAGAAGCCAGCAGGATTGTTACAACCATTGCCGATACCCGAATGGAAGTGGGATAAGTTAGGCATGGATTTTATCACGGGATTGCCCAGGACTCATTCAGGCTATGACTCGATTTGGGTTGTAGTCGATCGATTGACGAAAGTAGCTCATTTCATCCCAGTAAAGACCACTTATACCAGTGCTAAGTTGGCAAAAATATACATGACCAGAATAGTATGTCTGCATGGAGTTCCGAGGAGTATCGTATCAGATAGAGGAACCCAGTTTACCTCAAAGTTCTGAAAGCAGTTGCATGAAACTTTGGGAACCAGGCTAGAATTCAGTACAGCTTTTCATCCGCAGATAGATGGACAGACCGAGAGAGTCAATCAGATTTTGGAGGATATGCTGAGAGCTTGTGCGCTAGATTATGGATCTAGTTGGGACGATAATTTGCCATATGCAGAGTTCTCTTACAACAACAGTTACCAAACCAGTTTGAAGATGGACCCTTTCGAAGCTTTGTACGGAAGGAGGTGCAGGACACCATTGTCGTGGGACGAAGTTGGAGACCGTCAGTTGTTTGGACCTGACTTGATTAAGGAGTCTGAACAGAAAGTGAAGTTGATTCGCGATAGGCTCAAGGTAGCCCAGTCCAGACAGAAGAGTTATGCAGATTCTAAACGCAAGGAGACAGTTTACGAAGTTGGAGACAGAGCTTATCTTCGAGTATCTTCACTTCGGGGAACAAAGCGTTTTGGAGTTAAAGGGAAGTTAGCGCCACGATTTGTAGGACCATATCGAATTTTGGAGCGTATGGGAGAAGTGGCCTACAAGTTGAAATTGCCCGAAGGATTGTCAAGAATTCATGATGTGTTCCACGTTTCTCAGTTAAAGAAGTGTCACGCGGAGATGGCTGGCATACCATTGAGAGACACAGTGCCTTTGGAAACTATTCAGTTGGATAACAATTTGACCTATGAGGAGAAACCAGTTAAGATCCTCGAGTTTGCCAGCCGAGTTACTCGCAGCAAAGTTATCAAGTTTTGCAAGGTTCAGTGGAGCCACCACACGGAGGATGAAGCCACCTGGGAACGAGAGGAAGATTTGCTCAAAGACCACCCTCACCTATTTTCTAGCCAACCCGAATCTCGAGGGCGAGATTCATCTTAAGGGGGGTAGGTTTGTAACATCCCAAATTTTCAATTTGGAATGTTATACATTAGATCATCATGCATATCATATTTTATTTGCTTTGGGTTTTGATCCTAGAAAATTCTAAGCAACTCAAGGACCCACGGAGAGAGTTGGGGATTTCGTTATTTTCATATTTGAGTTTTTCTCAAATTTTGAGAATAGGATCATTTGATTTTACTTATTTTATCATCAATTATTTCTATTACAAAAATATGAGAGAGGGAATAAAATGACTTTCCCAAAATATAGAAAATTGAGGATTTAATAAAAAAATCAAATATTTTTATTTCGGAGTTTTTTGTTGTTGTTTTTATTTGAATTAGGAAAAATGCGCGTTTTTCAAAATTGCATTTAGGGCCCAAATAAATGTTCACTTTGTCGGGCTTGATTTTAGAAGCCCGGGAAAATTTATTTCGGGATTTTTGGAGTCCGTTTAGTATTTCTTTTTATTTTTCTTCCGAGCGAAAAAAAACGCAACCGACTTCGGGCCGTAACCGGCCAGAACTCTGCTGGCCAGGGGGGCTTTATAAGCCGCGCCTCGGGCCCGAGCCAGCCCACCAGTAGCCGCCGCCCGAACCCTAACCCTAGCCACCAGCCGCCGCCGCCGCCCCGCCGCCGATCCGCCGGAGCCGCGCGTCACCCGAGGTTCGCCGCACCTCGAAATCCGTGCTGTTTTTTAAAAAAATAAAAAAATTCCGTTCGTCGTTTTTCTTTTTCGTCGGATTTTTTTCCGCGGTTATTTTCTGATTGCGATTTCTGATCCGATTTTCGTTTTAGTTTAACTTTTCGCTCGTTTATCGAAATCAGGCGATTCAAGCGCCTGGAGTTTCGTCTCGAAATCCTCTATCCGAATAATCAACTTAAACAAGTTTTTGCTACTATAAAATTTGACTTAGGTTCAGATTACTAGAACGAAGTTGTTTTCTTTCACCGTTTGACTCTCTTTGCTTCGTTCGATTTGATTCTTTTTGCCAACCGAAGTTCTTAAGTTGAACTTTCTGGTTAGATCTCTTATTTGAGTTTTACCTGTGCATTAGTTGAGTACTTATTGTATGCTTGTTTGTTTGTCTGCGATAGAGTACCCGGAGTGCGCCGCCTGTTACTTCGAATCACTAGGTTTCCCGGATCATCAGCAAGGCAAGTAACACTTTGATCATACCTTTTCTACAACCCAGTTTTTTTGCATTAGATCAATCTTCACACATTGCATGATTAGGATCTAATTAAACTGTGGGATGGGAAGTAGATGAGGTAGTACCTATTACCTGTTTATTATCAAACCTTTGGGAGTTACTTCTACGTTTGCTTATTATGCCATGCTATGCTAGTAGACGTGGATTGGGTGAGTGAAATCCATGACAGATGTGAGATTGATAATTAATGGTTTATCTAAGGTGGCAACTTAAATACACATCTGGGTGGATTGAGGCACCTGGATATTCCAGGACCTGCCTATTTTCTTTTGGACCGCCACCCAGGCTCAAAGGGATCATGAGATTTTTCAAACTAGAAACTTCTGTGTGCAGCCACAAGCCATTATGGGCTCTGGCATAGTTGATTAAGCCGTGCGAACTCTTACAGGGTAGACTAGCAGATGTAGGGGAAAGTAGGTGTACCGGTCTATCCATCGTAAGGTGCTAGCGCTTCTGAAAGACTGTGTCTCGGTCATCCGTTTCTCAAACACCATGTAGTGCGAGAAATCCAACGGAGGCGATCGAGTCTTGTGGGGAAAAGTGCGCAAACCTCTGTAGAGTGTAAAAAACTAATCATGATTAGCTGTGTCCCCGGTTATGGACATCTTTAGTATCTAGTATCTGGATTATCATGTGAATCTAAACATGTTACTCTAAAATTAATATTGTTGGGTTAATGATGATGTTTAATTGGGATTGAGAATATTGTCAACCATTCTCAATGTTTAACAACCACCATGATAGTAATTAAATGTATTCCTTTGAAGTAGGGAAAAATTGGCTTTATGCAAAACTGTAACCATAGAGCTTTCCACCAGCCAAATATGCATATAGTATAGCTGTTGCATTCCATTACTCTCTATGTGTTACCTTGCGAGCATATTCCGTGTGCTGACCCGTTTTCGGGCTGCAACGTTAATGTTGCAGACTTTTCAGATGACGATTAAGGATTTTTTAGGTCGTGGTTCTATACTCAGTGATGCCGTCGGAGTTGATGGACTCACTTATCTTCCAAGCCTTCCACTGTTATTATTATTAGATGGCCTTAAGCCATATTTATTGTAATAAGTTCTCTTTTGAGACACTCGATGTAATAAGTGTGTGATTGCTACTCTGCTATAAATCCTCCGAGTACTGTGTGGTGTCAGCATTACTGATCCAGTGATGACACCGGAGCACAGAGATCAGACTGTTTGAGGTCTGGTCACTACACTTTCTATATAAATTGTTTATTTTCCCTAATGTTTTCAGAATTTTTAGAGTACCGGAAGTATGGTGAATGTTCATATTACTACAGGCTGTCCTGTTTAAGACATATTCTTTTTTTTACCTGAGACAGATTCTGTTTTTGATGCATAGTTTTCTTGTTTTGATGAAACTATCGATTCCTATCAGTGGATTAAGCCTTGGAAAAGTTATATTACATTAGCTAAAATGCAAAAACAAAATATGAATTGGTTTGCAACAGTACTTAGAGTAGTGATTTGCTTTACTATAGTAACGGATCTTACCAAGCTTTCTGTTGAGTTTTGTGTGGATGAAGTTGTCACAGCCTGATTTTTGGCCCTTCCTTTTTCTTTTGTTTTTCTGAGATTTTTGCTTGAGTTTTCTTTTTCCGTGGCTTTGTGGTCTGGAAACTGAAGAAGATAAACTCTTCTTTGCTTCCAGAGTGGCTTGTCATACCCAAATCCTTCCCTGGACCTTTCCATTTTCATCCTAGCCGAAATCCCAATGTTCTTTTTATTGCGAATATTCCTTTTCTATTAAAGGAATAACCCTAATTGCCCTAGGTTATGAAGCAACCTATATTTCCATCACTCCTGAAATTCCCAAATAATTCTCATAAATTGTTTGGGTCATATTTTTCTCAAATATGGCAAAATATTTCATTTTCCATGTTTATCATCATGCTCAAATAATTCTTTTACTATTTCGTCCTGAGTGGCAGCTTGTGAAGCAAGTGCCATTTATCTTTTCCCAATTGACCCCAAACTTCTTGGACACCTTTTCATGTACAAACAATTGCCTCATGACAAATTTCAACTTAATTTTCCTAGAAAATATTCCTGAGCAATTTTTCAAAGTTTCTGTCTGAGGGAATTAGTTGTGAAGGAAGTACTAGCTAGGCATATACAAATGATTTGAAATTTATGCATGACCTCAATGTCATCATATCATAGCTATCCACAAGATTTGAGCTCATGTAATGCCTCCATGTGAGCACAGCTTCAAATCTTTGTTTCTGCCCAAATTTTCAGTTAGTGAAGCAAGTATATTTTATCTTGCTCCATTATGTCTGAAAATTTTCCTAGGCCTTCTCTTATCCATATAACCTATCCCCACCCAATTTGGGCATATTCCATCCGGCCAATATTCCTCTAGAATGTTTGCAAGTTTCTGGACAGAGAGAGTAGCTGTGAAGGAAGTACCATTTTGATGAATCCAATTGGTATGAAATTTTCAAAGAATCTCTATATGTCCAAATCATAATGCCTTGCCAAATTTCAGCTCAAGTGGATTCTCCATTTGAGTGCACCATCATAATCTTCATTCTGGACCAAATTACTTAGTTGTAAAGCAACTATATTAATTATTTGTCCATTTTCATCCAAAATTCACAGGATCGTCGTCCTTCCTATCCTAATCACCCTAGACAACTCCGTTTGACTCAATCAAGTTCCTGTTGATCAACAGTACTCATACAAAACTGATACAGCAAACTTCAGGCGATCACTCACATCTCTCCTTGGCACTTATGTGTGATCCATCACCTCCCTCGGCCTCTAGTATGTAAGGACTAAACACTAGACAACGGTTCCCTGCCTCTTGCGTCCCCTCCTTGCCGGTCACAGTGGTGACCGCGTCGTTTGCACACGCGCTGACAACGTTGGAAGCGCTCTGGGCGTCGGGACGCGCCGGCCAGCTCCGCATCAACGGAGCTCGCGTGTCCCCTGGTGCCGACCTGACTCCCCCTCCCTCTCACGTCGCCCTCGACCTATTGGCCCCTCTCCAAGCCTCCTCGCCGGAGCTAGACGCCACGCGTCCACGGGCGCATAGTGCCGACAAGGCATTAATGGCGCGGTGGCTTCTTCCCTCTCTTCTCCCCGAGCCCCTCTCGTCTCCGTGACCCTCGTCCACTTCCCCCTCGCCGCCGTTCGAGCCTGGCCGCGAGCACATGCATTAGCGGTGCCGGACATGCGTCTGCGGTGGCAACCGAGCTCGAACCGCCTTGCCTCGGCTATTTAAGCCCACCCCGAGGTGCCCCGACCTCACCAAGACACTCCTCCACCTCCCAGGACCCCGCCCTGCTTCTCTCCCGAGCTCAAAGAGCACTATGTCCCTCCCATGGTCGCCATGGCCGCTGCCTCGGACCTCCTAAATTAGCCCAAAGCCCAAGCCCTATCCACTCCCTGACCACACCATCATCTTCCCCAGAGTTCGGCTCCCCTCCCAAACTCTTCGTTTCATCGCCGGAGCGCTCGTGGCCGCGTGCCCCAAGATCAACCGCCGCCGTTGCCCTCGGCCTCCACTAGCCGCCGTCACTCCAGGCCTCCCCAGCGCCTCCTGCTGCTCCAGGAGGGAGCAGCACTCCGTTCCGCGCCCGCCGGTGGTCCCAGATCCACCGGGAATGGCCGGAGCTGCCCGGGCCATCGCCGGCGCCACACGGCCTCGCCTCTCCCTTGCTTCTGTCGAGAGGAAGAAGGAGACCAGCGGGAGGAGAGAGAGAGTGCCGCTGGACCCACCTGTAAGCGAGCCAGGAGCCGGCCCCGCGTTGACCTCGCCCCGCTGTCATGGTTAAGTGGAGACGTACTCCGCGGGGTACGCTTTCCCTTGACCGAAAGCGCGTTCCTTTTCTTCTTCGGCCATATGTACGCTTTCCTCTCTGGAAAGCGTATTTTGTCAAAACTGCCTCTGCCTTATCCACTCAGGGATCCGTTGGTGATGAAAATATTCCCAGATTGATCCTTCATGTTCCACACCTCATATCTCCGCAACCGTAACTCCGAATGAGGTGAATCCAAAGCCCACTTCTTCGTTTCGTTGAGCCCGTTTCAATGGAACCATTTTCACTATGTTTCAACATTTTGAAAATGACCATTTTGCCCTTACCCCAATCATCCCCATTCGAGAGAGTACCCTTTCCGATGATTCCTTCGGCGGTCATTCCGCACTTCTTCCCGGAGCCTTCTCCATCCCTAGGAAAGCCACACATTTGCATGATAGCCATGCAGAAGCATTGGTTTTCAACTTGAATCTTTAATAACTGTTTGTTTGTTGTGCAACTGTTGTCTGTATTTCGCTTCTGCTTATGGATCGATGTTTACTGTCATGCTATGTTTTCTTGCGCTCTGTTATTATGCTTTTCATGCTAGTATTACTTTCTTATGGAGCATGTTTGATAGTAGTACATGTTGGTGATGGTCTTCGGTGCCTGACTATCGTCGGTTCCGAGTATCGTTGTTATGCCTATTCCTTTGCATCCAGTTTGATTAAATACTTGCATGGTAGTTTTATCGGTATGTTCTTGCATGATATTTATTGTTGATGCTAGTGGTCATGTTATGCTATGAGTAGTGTTCTAGTTTTGATATTCATGCTCGTCAGTATGCCATGCTCATCTGGATAAATGATTAAATGTTGTTGTTCTGCTCGTTGATTATGTTGCCCTCCATGCTTATTTTGATATCATGTTCATGCATTGTAGTTGCATCATGTTATTTTATCATGGCTCAGCATATTGCATTCAAGTTTAACCGGATTAAATCGAACTTGAACAACTGTTGGCTGAGTCATGGTGCCACCATATCGATCTGACCAGTGCAACCACGCTTACCCTATGGGGGGGTCCTAACTGGGTATATAGTCATGCCTCCCATCGGTGCCTCCCACGAGGGAAGGTTATGCGCGGGCGCTACCTTGGCCAGGTAGGACGGCATAAGCCTTGTGTGCCCATGTTTGGTTTTGAGCTCATGTCCCCGTTTGGGACTGTTTTGCCACGACGGTGGCCGTTGGTGCCTTTGGTAGGCACGGGGCCACCCAGGACTTAGCCGAAAGGGGAGTTGGTCGGAGTGGGAGTACGAGACCATGGGTTTTGTCGGAACACCGTGTCCGCACGTATGGGAGTACGAGACCATGGGTTCCGTGGTGTGGGTACAGTGTGCTAACCTTTGCAGAGTGTGTGTTCAATCTATCGATAGCCTTGCCCGCGGATAAGGGCCCAGTTCGTGTCGGTCACACTATGGGTCAATAGTAGTAATAATAATAGTGTGCTTAATAACAACCCTGGTTCGATGATGAAAGAAGTTGGTTGATATTTATGTGATCGTGAGAGGACCACTGTAGTATCGTGAATACCAACTTGTTGGATATTTGGAATGTTATGCAAGAGTCATGGGTAAAGGTCAAGCTCCTTGTGGTCACAAATGATTACTACGGTATTGTTAATACCAAGCTTGATTGGATCCTGAGATGATTGTGTGATATCCGTGATGGTAAGTGATATAGCTAATGGTTACAAGGTAGCCCGCGAATAGTAAGTTGGTGCATGATAGTTTCATCATGTTGCATGCTAGTATCATCATGTTCATATGTTTATGCCATGCTCGTATTGTTCTAGTTGTATCATCTTGTTCATGCTATGATTGATCTGATGGTATCATGTTAATCCTTGTTAACATGTAATTGCCATGCTATTGTTTGTCTTGATTGCTTTGGTTGCTGTGAGCTTGCAAGTACATTCAATGTACTGACCTGGCATGTCATGCCAGTTTGCAGGTCATGCCGGATATGATTACTTGTTTGCGCTAGGATAAGCGTTCCGGTCAGAGTCCCTACGGAGTGGAGTTCATCACCGTCGTCGCTGTTCCGCTGCCAATAGTCATTCCGCTGCGTCGTGTTGTTCTGCTGCTTGCATAGAGCAACCACGGCAGGCGTAGCGTCGCCGTGCCGATGTAATCCCCTTGTACCCCAATAGATTGCAATAAAGAGCTGATTTGTTCTATGCTAAGCAGTGCCATATTCCAGAAGACTTCGCCTCGATCTCTGGGCTGGAATACGGGGTGTTCCGGTTTCTCTGAGCCGGGGTGCCACAGGCTTGATATCAGAGCAGGTCTGGCTGTAGGATGCCCTAGCCCACGCGAATGTTAGAATGCGGTAGTATAGAGCCCCGTTGGTTTGTTGCACTTGATTGCTGCATTTGTTTGTTGCATAGCATGCATATAGATTATTGTCTTGTCGCTAACAGTTAATCTTATGAGTGTAGGTGGTATTGGTTTCGATCCACTACCTGCACCCTCTTTCTTTGCATGCCTGCTCTACGGTGTTCGGTGTTATCTTTGCCCTAGCAGAGTGATGCCCTGGTGCCAAGTGTTCCAGACACCATTTGCAGGAGTTATGCTCAGGTATCGCGTCGATATCTTTCCACTACCCACCCGTATTATTTCGGTGATAGACTTGTCTCTATCCAGAATCGTGCGTTCCATCTCGTCCCTTTGGCAACCCTTACTGATTTTTGTTATCGGAAAAGGGCAATGCCATCAAGCCTTGCTTTTCCTCCACTATATTGCCCTGTCATTCCATTCTTTGGATGGGTACGATTCCCTTCGTACATTTGATGATGAGGTAGTCATGACCTCCGTGTCTCGCTGCATGATCGCCAAGTCCATCCTCGCCTCCATATCTATCCAGATCCAGCCGGTGTTCAGCCAGCATTTGGTGTAGCCTTGGTTACGCCAACTCCTTCCACACGTGAATTCACTTTCGTGCACACTGTCACAGCATAATAGACCGCAATACCGGAGTTTCCACGAGATTTGTGTGCTTAGGTATGCATGCATATTATTGTGTGAGTAGCAGAAATATGCAATGTTGCTTGATTATTTATATTATTCATGTGCTTGTGTGCTTTTGTTTTAGTCATTTCTTTTGCTTCTTTCTTTGGGCATTAGGTGTGGCATTATTTTCCCCTCATTAAAGTTGCTCGTCAACCAACACCGGACCTGAAGAATCAGTAAGGAATTCAAATACTTGGAAGCTCAGATAAATGGAATGAAGTCATCAGCAGACTGCAGTGAAATTGGAATACCTTGTCTGAATGCAAAAGATATCCTGGATGGACTGTCAGTATCAAGTTTGCATCAGTATGGAATTCTCAACCGACTGCATTGAGATCTGGGGATATCTGATCGTGATACGGATAATCAAGTTTGCCTCAGTGTGCACTCTTCATGACAGAAATGATCAGATCAGTAAGAAGATAAGCTATGTGCAAGACCGACAGTGCAATTTCAGTCAAAGGTATGGTTCAGATACAAGGTTTGATGCTTCGTTGAGGATGATTTTGATATGCCTGGGAGAAAGCAAGGATGTGCCATATATTCAGAAAGGAGGATGGTCCAGCAAATCCTGTTTCATGCAAGATATCAACAGCAGAAATATTAACATGGTGGATATATATGGTAATCAGTCCGCACCTCACAATGATAAGCTTCTGCAGCACGAAACCCAGTCTTCCTCAGCAAGATACTCTCAATGGTTTCCAGCATAAGCCATCTAATCGTCCTCAGTACGACACTGGTGCAAGATAGTACATTGTGAATTGACAGCGGACGGCAGAATCAGATCCGCAACAGTTGGTCAAAAGCAAGAATCTGCACTCTTCATGACAGAAATGATCAGATCAGCAAGAAGATAAGCTATGTGCAAGACCCACAGTGCAATTTCAGTCAAAGGTATGGTTCAGATGACAAGGTTTGATTCTTCGTTGAGGATGATTTTGAAACATGATATGCCTGGAAGAAAGCAAGGATGTGCCATATACTCAGAAAGGAGGATGGTCCAGCAAATCCGGTTTCATGCAAGAAATCAACAGCAGAAATATTAAGATGGATGATAGGTAATCGGTCCACTCACAATGAGAAGCTTCTGCAGCACGAAACCGGGCAAGCATTCTTCCTCAGCAAGTATAACTCCATCCAATCGTCCTCAATACGACCCTAGACATATGTAGCGACAGAACGCGGAGGAGAACTTGTATCGGCCGTACGAGTAAGCGTGGCGGCTCGAGAGCTATGCAGGATCGAGTGTAGTGACGCATATCATCGCATCGGCATTGCGTGCAAGATCATCAAATTCTGAATTGACAGCATATGGCAGGTGACGCGGCAAGAATCAGATCCGCAACAGTTGGTCAGAAAGCAAGAATCAGTACAGAACACAAGTCTGCCTCGCGGGAATCAGATTCTCATATATGTGAAGGAAGCCATATACACCTAGTGTGACAAAGACTATGAAGATTGACGACAACACTGAGCTCTGTACAAGTATCGGTGAACCTGGAATATGATCCTGATGAGCCCTTGTCTTCTTTTCTCTGGTAACGGCACCACGCCTGTGTTCTAAGCCGTTTTTGGCCGTTCAGGGTGGATACCGACTTTATATTTCTCTATTCAACAACTGTCACGAGTTCTGAGCTCTTTCCGGCCGTCTGCAGCTGTTGAGTTTCTTTTTGATAGTGGCCCTTGCTCTGAGCTGCGTTTCGGCCGTCTTAGGGAACTGTCACTATCTTCTTATCTACACGGTCTCCTGCTTGAGCCGCTTTTCGGCCGTCTTGTGCCGTGGTTGAGTTACTTCAGTAATGTCCTAAATTGAGTTGTAAAGACCGTTCGAGTGGCTACTGATTTATTTGCCGATTTCTTGCAAGGGTTCAGATGATCATTTTCCTACGGTAAAAACTTGAGAGGATGAACCTGCAATGGAATGATGCTACCATGTCAGGAGATGAGGATAAAGTATGTCTGTCAGAATATTGCACCGACAGAACCTATGGTCACACGAAGAAGAAATATGACCCCACTCCTTCACCCAAGGATCCAGGCAAGGAAAAGAGTAATGAAGTAGCCAGACTGATAATTGTTGCATGATTCAAATGGTACGAGTAATGAATAGCCAGACTGATAATGATGCTACCATGTCAGGAGATGAGGATAGAAGTATGTCTGTCAGAATATTGCAACCGACAGAACCTATGGTCACACGAAGAAGAAATATGACCCCACTCCTTCACCCAAGGATCCAGGCAAGGAAAAGAGTAATGAAGTAGCCAGACTGATAATTGTTGCATGATTCAAATGGTACAGGAGCTTGGGTGTTCATCAGGAAAATCTGATCACCGGTTCATGGACAGTTGTCAGTACAGATACAACAATCGGAAATCACCCTCGGATTTGTGAGACAGGCATATATTTCAGACATGGTAATCTCAGCTAAGTCAGCAGATATGAAAAGAACTGGAGCCAGTATAAGCAGGAAAATGTGAGGTAAGGTATGTCAGGATATGGATACAGTAAAGCAAACCGCCCGAGAGATAGTCAGATGGGTCAGAAGAAGAATTTAATGGGAACAATCAATAAGGAAAAAGGATACCTAAGTTGGAAACGGTTTCCTTAAGTCAGTATACATACTTGTTCACTGAGCAACCAAATCTTGAGGATGAGATTTCTTTAAGGAGGGAAGGTTTGTCACAACCTGATTTTTGGCCCTTTCTTTTTCTTTTGTTTTTCTGAGATTTTTGCTTGAGTTTTCTTTTTTCGTGGCTTTGCAGTCTGGAAACTGAAGAAGATAAACTCTTCTTTGCTTCCAAAGTGGCTTGTCATACCCAAATCCTTCCCTAGACCTTTCCATTTTCATCCTAGCCCAAATCCCAATATTCTTTTTATTGGGAATATTCCTTTTCTATTAAAGGAATAACCCTAATTGCCCTAGGTTGTGAAGCAACCTATATTTCCATCACTCCTAAAATTCCCAAATAATTCTCATAAATTTTTTGGGTCATA
Organism: Triticum urartu; assembly: GCF_003073215.2. NCBI lineage: Eukaryota > Viridiplantae > Streptophyta > Magnoliopsida > Poales > Poaceae > Triticum > Triticum urartu. Next base: position 123,379,094 of record NC_053022.1, read on the forward strand.
TATTTCTCAAATATGGCAAAATATTTCATTTTCCATGTTTATCATCATGCTCAAATAATTCTTTTCCTATTCTGTCCTGAGTGGCAGCTTGTGAAGCAAGTGCCATTTATCTTTTCCCAATTGACCCCAAACTTCTTGGACACCTTTTAATGTCCAAACAATTGCCTCATGACAAATTTCAACTTAATTTTCCTAGTAAATATTCCTGAGCAATTTTTCAAAGTTCCTGTCTGAGGGAATTGGTTGTGAAGAAAGTACTAGCTAGGCATATCCAAATGAGTTGAAATTTATGAATGGCCTCAATATCATCATATCATAGCTATCCACAAGATTTGAGCTCATGTAATGCCTCCATGTGAGCACAGCTTCAAATCTTTGTTTCTGCCCAAATATTTAGTTAGTGAAGCAAGTATATTTTATCTTGCTCCATTATGTCTGAAAATTTTCCTAGGCCTTCTCTTATCCATATAACCTATATCCACCCAATTTGGGAATATTCCATCTAGACAATATTCCTCTAGAATTTTTGCAAGTTTCTGGACAGAGAGAATAACTGTGAAGGAAGTACCATTTTGGTGAATCCAATTGGTATGAAATTTTCATAGAATCTCTATATGTCCAACTCATAATGCCTTGCCATATTTAAGCTCAAGTGGCTTCTCCATTTGAGTGCACCATCATGATCTTCATTCTGGACTAGATTACTTAGTTGTAAAGCAACTATATTAATTATTGGTCCATTTCCATCGAAAATTCACATAATCGTAGTACTTACTATCCTATTCACCCCAGACAACTCTATTTGGCTCAATAAAGTACCTGTTGATCAGCAGTACTCATCCAAAACTGATACAGCAAACTTCAGGCGATCACTCACATCTCGCCTTGGCACTTATGCGTGATCCATCACCTCCGTCGACCTCTAAAATGTAAGGACTAAACACTAGACAATGTTTACCTCCCTCTTACGCCCCCTCCTTGCCGGTCACAGTGGTGACCGCGTCGTTTGCACGCGCGCTGGCAGCGTTGGACGCGCTCTGGGCGGCGGGACACGCCGGCCAGCTCTGCATCGACGGAGCTCGCGTGTTCGCTGGTGCCGACTTGACTCCCCCTCCCTCTCACGTCGCTCTCGACCTGTTGCCCCCTCTCCAAGCCTCCTCGCCGGAGCTAGACGCCGCGCGTCCATGATCGCACAATGCCGACAATGCATTAATAGCGCCGTGGCTTCTTCCCTCTCTTCTCCCCGAGCCCCTCTCATCTCCGTGACCCTCGTCCACTTCCCCCTCGTCGCCGTTCGAGCCTGGCCGCGAGCACACGCGTCCGCGGTGCCGGACACGCGTCCGCGGTGGCAACCGAGCTCGAACCGCCTTGCCTCGGCTATTTAGGTCCACCCCGAGGTGCCCCTACCTCACCAACCCACTCCTCCACCTCCCAGGACCCCGCCCGCTTCTCTCCGGAGCTCAGAGAGCTCTCTGTCCCTTCCATGGCCGCCACCTCGGACCTCCTAAATTAGCCCAAAGCCCAAGCCCTATCCATTCCCTGACCACACCATCATCTTCCCCGGAGTCCGGCGCCCCTCACAAACTCCTCGTTTCATCGCCGGAGCGCCCGTGGCCGCGTGCCCCAAGATCAACCGCCGCCGTTGCCCTCGGCCTCCGTGAGCTGCCGTCACTCCAGGCCTCCCCAGCGCCTGCTGCTGCTCCAGGAGGGATCAGCACTCCGTTCCGCGCCCGCCGGTGGTCCCAGCTCCACCGGGGACGGCCGGAGCAGCCCGGGCCATCGCCGGCGCCGCACGGCCTCGTCTCTCCCCTGCTTCTGTCGAGAGGAAGAAGGAGACCAGCGGGAAGAGAGAGAGAGCACCGCGGGACCCACCTGTAAGCGAGCCAGGAGCCGGCCCCGCGTTGACCCCGCCCCGGTGACGTGTTTAAGTGGAGACGTACTCCGAGTAATACGCTTTCCCAGACCGAAAGCGGATTCCTTTTCTTCTTCGGCCGTATATACGCTTTCCTCCCGGGAAGGCGTATTTTGGTAAAACCGCCTCTGCCTTATCCACTCACGGACCTGTTGGTGATGAAAATATCCACAGATTGGTCCTTCATGTTCCACACCTCATATCTCCGCAACCGTAACTCCGAATGAGGTGAATCCAAAGCCCACTTCTTCGTTTCATCGAGCCCGTTCTGATGGAACCATTTTCACTATGTTTCAACATTCTGAAAATGACCATTTTGCCCTTGCCCCAATCAGCCTCATCTGAGAGAGTACCCTTTCCGGCGATTCCTTCCGCGGTCATTCCACACTTCTTCCCGGAGCCTTCTCCATCCCCAGGCAAGCCACAACCACCATTTGCATGATAGCCATCCAGAAGCATTGGTTTTCAACTTGAATCTCTAATAACTGTTTGTTTGTTTTGCTACCGCTGTTGGTACTTTCGTTATGCTTATGGATCTATGTTTACCGTCATGATATGTTTTCTTGCGCTCTGTTATTATGCTTTTCATGCTAGTATTACTTTCTTATGGACCATGTTTGGTAGTAGTACATGTTGGTGATGGTCTTCGGTGCCTGACTATCGTCGGTTCCGTGTACCGTTGTTATGCATGTTCCTTTGCATCCAGTTGATTAAATACTTGCATGGTAGTTTTATCGGTATGTTCTTGCATGATATTTATTGTTGATGCTAGTGGTCATGTTATGCTATATGAGTAGTGTTCTAGTTGTGATATTCATGTTCGTCAGTATGTCATGCTCATCTAGATAAATGATTAAATGTTGTTGTTCTGCTCGTTGATTATGTTGCCCTCCATGCTTATTTCGATATCATGTTCATGCATTGTAGTTACATCATTTTATTTTATCATGGCTCAGCATATTGCATTCAAGTTTAACCGGATTAAATTAAACTTGACCAACTATTGGCTGAGTCATGGTGCCACCATATCGATCTGACCAGTGCAACCACGCTTACCCTATGGGGGGGTCCTAACTGGGTATATAGTCATGCCTCCCATCGGTGCCTCCCACGAGGGAAGGTTATGCGCGGGCGCTACCTTGGCCAGGTAGGACGGCATAAGCCTTGTGTGCCCATGTTTGGTTTTGAGCTCATGTCCCCGTTTGGGACTGTTTTGCCACGACGGTGGCCGTTGGTGCCTTTGGTAGGCACGGGGCCACCCAGGACTTAGCCGAAAGGGGAGTTGGTCGGAGTGGCCGGGGAGTGTCATGGTAGTAAATCAGTTTTGTCGGAACACCATGTCCGCACGTATGGGAGTACGAGACCATGGGTTCCGTGGTGTGGGTACAGTGTGCTAACCTTTGCAGAGTGTGTGTTCAATCTATCGATAGCCGTGCCCGCGGATAAGGGCCCAGTTCATGTCGGTCACACTATGGGTCAACAGTAATAATAATAATGTGCTTAATAACAACCCTGGTTCGATGATGAAAGAAGTTGGTTGATATTTATGTGATCGTGAGAGGACCACTGTATTATCGTGAATACCAACTTGTTGGATATTTGGAACATTATGCAAGAGTCAAGGGTAAAGGTCAAGCTCCTTGTGGTCATAAATGATTACTACGATATTGTTAATACCAAGCTTGATTGGATCCTGAGATGATTGTGTGATATCCGTGATGGTAAGTGATACAGGTGATGGTTACAAGGTAACCCGCGAAGAGTAAGTTGGTGCATGATAGTTTCATCATGTTGCATGCTAGTATCATCATGTTCATATGTTTATGCCATGCTCGTATTGTTCTAGCTGTATCATCTTCTTCGTGCTATGATTGATCTGATAGTATCATGTTAATCCTTGTTAACCTATAATTGCCATGCTATTGTTTGTCTTGATTGCTTTGGTTGCCGTGAGCTTGCAAGTATATTCAATGTACTGACCTGGCGTGTCTTGCCAGTTTGCAGGTCATGCCGGATATGATTTCTTGTTTGCCGTGGATCCCTTGTTTGTGCGCTAGGATAAGCGTTCCAGTCAGAGTCCCTGTGAAGTGGAGTTCATCACCGTCGTCGATGTTCCACTGCCAGTAGTCATTCCGCTGCGTCGTGTTGTTCTGCTGCTTGCATAGAGCAACCGTGGCAGGTGTAGTGTCGTCGTGCCGATGTAATCCCCTTGTACCCCAATAGATTGCAATAAATAGCTGATTTGTTCTATGCTAAGCAGTGCCATATTCCAAAAGACTTCGCCTTGATCTCTGGGCTGGAATACGGGGCGTTTCGGTTTCTCTAAGCCGGGGTGCCACAGAAGTGTTCAAAGATCGAGGATGTCTCGATGTGAGGAGAAGGAGGAGAGGAAAGAGCTCAATCTTGGGGATGCCCAAGGCACCCCAAGTAAATATTCAAGGAAACTCAAGCGTCTAAGATTGGGGATGCCTCGGAAGGCATCCCATCTTTCTTCAACAAGTATCGGTATGGTTTCGGATTCATTTCGTTCATGTGATATGTGCAAATCTTGGAGCGTCTTTTGCATTTAGTTTTCACTTTTCTTTGATGCACCATGCTGGTATGAGATAGTCCATGGTTGATTTATAGAATGCTCATTGCACTTCACTTATATCTTTTTAGTATGGCTTTATAGAATGCTTCATGTGCTTCACTTATATCATTTGAAGTTTGGATTGCATGTTTCTCTTCACATAGAAAACTGCCATTTGTAGAATGCTCTTTTGCTTCACTCATGGGCATATCTTTTGTAGAAAGAATTAAACTCTCTTTCTTCACTTATATCTATTTAGAGAGATGACAGGAATTGGTCATTCACATGGTTAGTCATAAAATCCTACATAAAACTTGTAGATCACTGAATGTGATATGTTTGATTCCTTGTAATAGTTTTGCGATATAAAGGTGGTGATATTAGAGTCGTGCTAGTTGAGTGATTGTGAAATTGAGAAATACTTGTGTTGAGGTTTGCAAGTTCCGTAGCATGCACGTATGGTAACCATTGTGTGACAAATTTGAAGCATGAGGTGTTTCTTTGATTGCCTTCCTTATGAGTGGCGGTCGGGGACGAGCGATGGTCTTTTCCTACCAATCTATCCCCCTAGGAGCATGCGTGTAGTGCTAGGTTTTGATGACTTGTAATTTTTGCAATAAGTATGTGAGTTCTCTATGGCTAATGTTGAGTCCATGGATTATACGCGCTCTCACCCTTCCATCATTGCTAGCCTCTTCGGTACCGTGCATTGCCCTTTCTCACCTCGAGAGTTGGTGCAAACTTCGCCAGTGCATCCAAACCCCGTGATATGACACTCTATCGCACATAAGCCTCCTTATATCTTCCTCAAAACAGCCACCATACCTACCTATTATGGCATTTCCATAGCCATTCCGAGATATATTGCCATGCAACTTCCATCATCATCATATACATGACTTGAGAATTCATTGTCATATTGCTTTGCATGATCATACGATAGCTAGCATGATGTTTTCATGGCTTGTCCGTTTTTTGATGTCATTGCTACGCTACATCATGGCACATCCCGGTACACCGCCGAAGGCATTCATATAGAGTCATATCTTTGTTTTAGTATCGAGTTGTAATATTGAGTTGTAAGTAAATAAAAGTGTGATGATCATCATTATTAGAGCATTGTCCCATGTGAGGAAAGGATGATAGAGACTATGATTCCCCTACAAGTTGGGATGAGACTCTGGACTTAAAAAAATAAAAGAGCCCAAAGAAGCCCAAATAAAAAAAGAGGCCAAAGAAGCCCACCAAAACAAAAAAAAACAAAAAATTGAGAGAAAAAGAGAGAAGAGGCAATGTTACTATCCTTTTGCCACACTTGTGCTTCAGAGTAGCACCATGTTCTTCATATAGAGAGTCTCTTGAGTTATCACTTTCATATACTAGTGGGAATTTTCATTATAGAACTTGGCTTGTATATTCCGATGATGGGCTTCCTCAAATGCTCGAGATCTTCATGAGCAATCAAGTTGGATGCACACCCACTTAGTTTCCAGTTTGAGCTTTCATACACTTATAGCTCTTAGTGCATCCGTTGCATGGCAATCCCTACTCCTCACATTGACATCAATTGATGGGCATCTCCATAGCCCGTTGATTAGCCGCGTCGATGTGAGACTTTCTCCCTTTTTGTCTTCTCCACACAACCTCCATCATCATATTCTATTCCACCTATAGTGCTATGTCCATGGATCGCGCTCATATATTGCGTGAAGGTTGAAAAAGTTTGAAAATACTAAAGTATGAAACAATTGCTTGGCTTGTCATTGGGGTTGTGCATGATGGGAGCATTTTGTGTGACGAAGATGAAGCATAGCCAAACTATATGATTTTGTAGGGATGAGTTTTCTTTGGCTATGTTATTTTGAGAAAACATAATTGCTTGGTTGGTATGCTTGAAGTATTATTGTCTTAATGTCAAATGATAGACTATTGCTTTGAATCACTCGTGTCTTAATATTGATGCCATGATTAGATTACATGATCAAGATTATGCTAGGTAGCATTCCACATCAAAAATTATCTTTTTATCATTTACCTACTCGAGGACGAGTAGGAATTAAGCTTGGGGATGCTGATATTTCTCCGTCGTATCTATAATTTTTTATTGTTCCATGCCAATATTTTACAACTTTCATATACTTTTGGCAACTTTTTATACTATTTTGGGACGAACATATTGAACCAGTGCCCAGTGCCAGTTCCTATTTGTTGCATTTTTTGTTTCGTAGAAAATCCATATCAAACAGAGTGCAAACGGGATAAAAACGTATGGAGATTTTTCTTTGGAATATATGTGATTTTTGGGAAGAAGAATCAACGCGAGACGATGCCCGAGGGGGCCACAAGCCAGGGAGGCACGCGCCTGACCCTCATGGCCACCCCATAAGGCGGTTGGTGCCCTTCTTTAGCCCGAAGAAAGCCAATATCCGGATAGAAATCGTGTTAAAATTTCAGCCCAATCGGAGTTACGGATCTCCGGGAATATAAGAAACGGTGAAAGGCCAGAATCTGGAACGCAGAAATATGGAGAGACAGAGAGAGGGATCTTGGAGGGGCTCTCGCCCCTCGGCCGCCATGGAGGCCATGGACCAGAGGGGAAACCCTTCTCCCATCTAGGGAGAAGGTCAAGGAAGAAGAAGAAGGGGGCTCTCTCCCCCTCTCACCCGGTGGCGCCGGAACGCCGCCGGGGCCATCATCGTGTGACGGCGATCTACACCGACACCTCCGTCATCTTCACCAACATCTTCATCACCTTCCCCGATCTATCTACAACGGTCCACTCTCCCGCAACCCGCTGTACCCTCTACTTGAACATGGTGCTTTATGCTTCATATTATTATCCAATGATGTGTTGCCATCCTATGATGTGTGAGTAGATTTTCGTTGTCCTATCGGTGATTGGTGAATTACTATGAATGGTTTAATTTGCTTGTGGTTATGTTGTTGCCCTTTGGTGCCCATCATATGAGCGCGCGCGTGGATCGCACCATAGGGTTAGTTGTATGTTGATATGACTATGTATTGGAGGGCAAGAGTGACAGAAGCTTCAACCTAGCTTAGAAACTGATGCATACGGGATTGAAGGGGGACCAATATATCTTAATGCTATTGTTGGGTTTTACCTTAGTGAACGTTAGTAGTTGCGGATGCTTGCTAATAGTTCCAATCATAAGTGCATAGAATTCCAAGTCAGGGATGACATGCTAGCAGTGGCCTCTCCCACATAAAACTTGCTATCAGTCTAGTAAAGTAGTCAATTGCTTAGGGACAATTTCGCAACTCCTACCACCACTTTTCCACACTCGCTATACTAACTTTATTGCTTCTTTACCCAAAACAGCCCCTAGTTTTTATTTACGTGCTCTTTATATTCTTGCAAACCTATCCCATTACACCTACAAAGTACTTCTAGTTTTATACTTGTTCTAGGTAAAGCGAACGTCAAGCGCGCATAGAGTTGTATCGGTGGTCGATAGAACTTGAGGGAATATTTGTTCTACCTTTAGCTCATCGTTGGGTTCGACACTCTTACTTATCGAAAGAGGATACAGTTGATCCCCTATACTTGTGGGTTATCACAAGTCAGGATAGGCAAGCTTCCGTTAAAAGCACCGAAGACGATAGGGAGTCCCTTGGGGAAATGTGGGAAAGCTCGAGCATTGAGGAGGATTGGGCGGACCCCGCGCTGGAGATCGGACGGACCCCACTGGTGGCCAGGCAGTCGGAAGACTTATTTATGATAAGCCTATCGACTGGGTTAGGAGAGGACATCTGTCCAGTTAGGAATGGGGAGCCGCCATGCACCCCATGCATGCGGGATCACAACCCGGTGGACGCCCTGTGTGAGGAAATAAGGAAGGCTATCACACCAGTTCTGGCACTACTACCAGGCCATGCGAGCAATCTCACTAAGCGCCGCCCACGCCAGAAGAGGGCCCAGTCTCAAACCCATGGAGGAGCGTCAGGTTGGACAGAGTAGTTGGGCGCGATGGGAGCGGAACGAAGAAAAAAATGTGTTGATCCGCAAGCTATGCCTGGCAAATGAAGGAGATCACATCAACGATGCCGCACTACAAGCGTACATGCAACTCTTCCACAAGCCGCTATCTGATATCATATCAGCGCAAATCCTGGCCCTGTTCGGGTGGGAACCCTCTGTCCTTCCACTCGTGACACAAGAGGATGGGGTTGTGGATGGGCATTGATGCCGCCCTGGTGGTTTTCGCACTGTAGGCAAGTAAAATGAGTATGACACCTTTCAATATACTTGTGTGGAACGTGCATGGACTAAGCAACCCGACGCGTTGCAACATTGTATCGCAAGTGGTGGATGCCGCAAAACCTACTATTATATGTCTCCAAGAAACAAAGCTAGAAGTTGTAACACCTGAAGTGGTTAGGCATTGCATAGGGAATAAATTCGAGAATTTTTACTTCTTTCCTGCGAGGAGCACGCGAGGTGGAATTCTCTTGGCCTGGGATAATTCGGTGGCCACCTTGTCAAACCTCCATTACACAGAAAAAATGGTCACGACACTTGTTCGGCCGGTGGAGGAACCGGTTGCTCTTTGGCGGGTCACGGGCGTCTACGGACCACAAGAGGATCATGAGAAGACTTTGTTCTTGCAGGAGCTAAGTGACATCTGAGATCTTCACGCGGGACCGTGGGTGGCAGGGGACGATTGATACGACTCCAACGTATCTATAATTTATGAAGTATTCATGTTGTTATATTATCATTCTTAGATGTTTTACAATCATTTTATAGCAACTTTATATCATTTTTTGGGACTAACCTATTGACATAGTGCCCAGTGCCAGTTGTTGTTATTTGCTTGTTTTTTACATCGCAGAAAATCAATACCAAACGGAGTCCAAACGCAGCAAAACTTTTGGAATTTTTTTGGACCAGAAGACCATCAATGAGCCAAGGAAGTACTAGAGGGGTGCCCCGAGGGGGGCACAACCCACCTGGCTGCGCCTGGGGGCCCAGGCGCGCCCTGGTGGGTTGTGCCTACCTCAGTGGCCTCACACACCGCCTCTTTGCCCTATAAATAGTCAAATATTCCAAAAAACCCCGGGGTAACCCTAGATCAGAAGTTCCGCCACTACAGGCCTCTATAGCCATGAAAAACCAATCTAGACTCCGTTCCGGCACTACGTGGGAGGGGGAAATCATCACCGGTGGCCATCTTCATCATCCCGGCGGCCACCATGATGAGGAGGGAGTAGTCCACCCTCGGGGCTGAGGGTTTGTACCAGTAGCTATGTGTTTAATCTCTCTCTCTCGCTCTCTCTCTCATGTTCTTGAGATGTGACGATCTTGATGTATCACAGGCTTTGTTAATATAGTTGGATCAGATGGTGTTTCTCGCTCTCTATCTTGTTGTGATGAAAGAGTTTTCCCTTTGAGATTTCGTTTTATCGGATTGAATACTTTTATGGATTTGAGAGCACTTGATATATGTCTTGCATATGAATACTCGTGGTGACAATGGGTTATTATATCGATTCACTTGATATGTGTTTTGGTACTCAACTCGCGGATTCCCGAGATGACATTGGGGTAATCTATGCATAGGGGTTGGTGCACGTTCTCGTCTTTTGTTTCTCCGGTAGAAATTTTGGGGCACTCTTTGAGGTTATTTGTGTTGGATTGAGTATTATGAATCTGAATATGCTTTGGTGTTATTTTAGTACGAACTCTTGATAGATCGATCATAAAGAATAACTTAGTGTTCTTTTAGTACAAACTCTTGATAGATCGATCGGAAAGAATAACTTGGTGTTATTTTAGTACGAACTCTTGGATAGATCAATCGGAAAGACTAGCTACAAACAATTTCTTCTTATGTTCTCCCGCTAGATAGGGACTTTGGAGTGATTCTTCATCACACGTTGAGGGATGGTTATATGATCCAATTGTATTAGCATTGTTGAGAGATTGCACCCGCGAAAGTACGGACCCTAGGCCTCATTTTCAAGCTTGCAATACCGTTTGTGCTCTGTTTTATCAATTGCTAGCTTGCTGTTTTTTATTGTTCCTATTACAAAAATCAATATCTACTATCATTGCTATGGTTTTATCACCATCTCTTCGCCGAACTAGTGCACCTATACAAATTACCATTGTATTTTGTGTGTTGGACACAAGAGACTTTTTATTATTTGGGTGCAGGGTTGTTTGAGAGAGACCATCTTCATCCTACGCCTCCCACGGATTGATAAACCTTAGGTCATCCACTTGAGGGAAATTTGCTACTGTCCTACAAAACTCTGCTCTTGGAGGCCCAACACGAGTCTACAAGAATAAGTTGTGTAGTAGACATCAAGCTCTTTTCTGGCGCCGTTGCTGGGGAGGTGATTGCTTGAAGGTATATCTTTAGATCTTGCAATTGAATCTTTTAGTTTCTTGTTTTATCACTAGTTTGGTTTATAAAAGAAAACTAAAAAATGGAATTGAGGTTGCATCATATTATTCATCTCTATAATGTCTTTCGTGAAAATGATGGAAAGAAAAATTGTGCTCAATTGATAGAACAAGAATTCAATAAAATGTTTGGCATAATTGATGAGCATGATTGCAATGTTGTTAGTATTAATTCTTTGAATATCCAAAATGCAACTATTTTTATGTGTCAATTGCAACGAGAATGCTTATATTGCCAACTATAGAAAGATGGGAAAACCAATAGAATATAAAGGGAATACTAATGAGAGGGTAAATATTTCCACTTTCCTTCCTATTGTCTCTCATGATGAAATAGGTGACGAGGAGGAGCTCCCTATTCAACCAATCTCATCAATAAGAAGCTCGAAAAAATTAATTAAACCCACACATGATATGGTGAAGAAGAAGAAAATAAGAAAGAATAGAGGTAAAAAGGTATCTCTCCCAAATAATGTTGCTCCTATTGTTGTTGTGCCTCATGAAAATGAGTCAAAAATAATTGTGGAAGATGATGCACTTGATGATGATATTGCTTCTTTGACTTATGGCCCAATATCCGAGAGAACTATTGATGATGATTTTGTTATGCCTATTGCTTGTTGTGATGATTATGATTGGGATGATAATGATACTTCTTATAATCTTGAAAATCTTTTTGGCACCAACTTGGGAAATTATGATGATAGCAAGTGTTATACCATTGGTGCTATTCATACTATTAATGATGAGAGTGATTATGCTTATGATATGCCAAGCCACAAGCTTGGGGATGCTATGTTTGATAAGAATGACATGTTTGAGAATTTATTTTCTGCAATTAATGTTTGTCCTAAGCTTGGGGATGCTATGCTTAATGAAGATGATCTTTTTAGTCCCCTTACTTTGAATGATCAAATTTGCTATGATGATTGCATGCCTCCTACTTGTGATGAATATTGTGATGATACATATGTTATAAAAAGTAGTGATAATTATGGGCATAATTTTGAATATCCTTTTTCTGAACATTACTCTTTTAATGTGGAAACAATTTATAGTATTCGAGTTTCCTATGATACTCCCACTATTATGAATGAGAATAAAAGTGCCTATGTGGAGAGTAATAAAAATACTATGCTTACAGATCATGAAAGGAGTGCTTTGTGTGATAGTAATATTGATGAATCCATTCATGATGCTACTGAAAATTATTATGAGAGAGGAACTTGTGATGCTCCCGTTATGTTTCATTCTTAACTTTTATGTGAGCACCTTTGAAATCATCATGCCTAGCTAAAAGGCATTAAAGAAAAGCACTTGTTGGGAGACAACCCAACACTTTTACCTACTATTTTTGTGTGTTCCCATGATTAGGCTACTGTAGTAATCATGTTTATAGCTTTCGTTTCAATAAAGAGCCAAGTAAGACCTTTGGGGTGGTCTATGGTGATAGTTGATTTGATCTTGCTAAAAAACAAAAACTTTTGCGCCCAGTAAAATAATTTTCATTTTTTCTAGAAGCGTGATAAAATCCTGATTATTTTTGAAAAATACTGATATAAAAATTTCCCAGTTTGTCCTAATTTTCATAATTTTTGGAGTAGCAGAAGTATGGTTGTTGTCCAGATCATTACAAATTGTTCTGTTTTTGACAGATTCTGTTTTCAATCATAGTTTGCTTGTTTCCTAGTTTCTATGGCTTATATTGCTCAATATAAATTGTGGAAATGATAAGTTACATTAGGCATTGTGTGAGAAAAATTATGAATCTTGTCTTTGACAGTACCAAAGTGAATGATTCGCTTTATCATACTAACCTATCTCACAAAGTTCCGTTAAGTTTTGTATGATTGAAGTTTTCAAGTTTTGGGTGAGATATCGATATGAGGAGAATAAGGAGTGACAGTACCCTAAGCTTGGGGATGACCAAGGAACCCCAAGTTAATATTCAAGGAAGATCCAAGCAACTAAGCTTGGGGATGCCCCGGAAGGCATCCCCTCTTTCATCTCCAACATTATCGGTAATCTTACTTGGGGCTATATTTTCATTCGTCAAATGATATGAGTTTTGCTTGGAGCGTCATTCTATTTTGTTAGTACTTTCTTGATGTTATTTAGAACAATGTTTTGCATCTTTTATTTCAATAAAAAAGTCAACTATAGCCTTTGCCATGCTTATTTTGCATGTCTGTATGTGGCTGTTTGAAAACATAAAGTTTATAGCTGTTGCAAAAATTCCCGAGAAAAGTCAGAATGTGATAAAATGTTGAAACATTTTGCACAATAAGCTTTGATAAATTTTCTACAGTGTGTTAAATTTTCAGAATTTTTGGTGTTAAATAAGTATTGATATTCATGCATTCTTTACAGACTGTACTGTTTTGACAGATTGCTGTTATGTTTGCTTGTTTAATGATTCTATTTGAGGATAAGACTATTAAATACGCAGAGGCATTTAGTATGCAATGTTGAATAATAATTTTAATGATTTTCGAAAGTAGAGAATGATAAAGTGTTGCATTGATTTATACTAACGTATCTCACGAGTTCTTGTTGAGTTTTGTGTGGATGAAGTTTATAAGAATTAGGGAAACCATGATATAAAAGGAATTAAGGAGGCACAAAAGCTCAAGCTTGGGGATGCCCAAGGCATCCCAAGATAACATTCCAAGAAGTCTCAAGCATCTAAGCTTGGGGATGCCCCGGTAGGCATCCCACCTTTCTTCATCAACAATTGTGGGTTAGCCTCGGTTGCGCCTAAGTTTTTACTTCTTCACATGAGTTGTGCTATTCTTGGAATGTCATTTTGTTTTTTTGCTTGCTGTTTTAATAAAATATTTAGATCTGAAAGTTTTTAAATAAGAAAGAGTCCACAATTAGCTACCTATTTACTTAACTACTCGCTTGATCTTCACTTATATCTTTTTGGAGTAGCTTGTCATTTACTCCTGTGTTTCACTTATATCCTATAAGTAAATTGTTGAATGAATTGAATATCATGAAGTTGAAATTATATCATGCCTAGTGGTAGCTTCACATTGGGTTTAGAAAGTGAAATCTTTTGAAGCTTCACAATCACAATATTGGTCATACAAGCAATTCATGAATGATTAGTAGAAGGAAGAGAACTTTCACATGCAAATATATTATCTTGGAAATCTTCTATGATTGTGAATACCCATTAATTATTTTCAAACTTGAGAAAATTATTTGAAGTTGGACAAGGAAGACAACATAATGAGTTATGGTTGAGTATATTTGCATAGAAGTTATATTGTCATGGATCTTCCAACATGTGGTGTTTCCCTAGGATCTTTTGCTAGCCAAAAATTCGTACTAAGTAGAGATACTACTTGTGCATCCAAAAACCCTCAAACCCAGTTTCTTGCCATGAGTGTCCACCATACCTACCTATGGATTGAATAAGATCCTTCAAGTAAGTTGTCATCGGTGCATAAGGCAATAAAAATTGCTCCTAAATATTTTTGATCTTTTATTGTAAGGGAAAATTGAGCGTTGTACGAACTTGTGATGGCAAAGTAATAAAAGCAACGGACTGCATAATAAAGGTTGCTATCATAAGGGGCAATATAACGTGACGTTCCTTTGCATTAAGAGCTTGGGCATCCACAAAAAAGCACATGACAACCTCTGCTTCCCTCTGTGAAGGGCCTATCTTTTACTTTTCAGTATTTACTTTTATGCAAAGAGTCAATAGTATACATCCTCATTCAACCTCAATTATTCTCTAGTTGGCAAGCATCATGTGGTGGGGAAAGATCTAGGCACATATGACCAGTCAAATATATTTGATCATGATTTATTATTGTTGACAATTATCTCTATGATAAATAAGTTGGGAGGCAAAATATTAAGCCCCTATCTTTGTCTGTGTTCGATGGATGCCATTTGTTATAAGAATATGCTTTGAGCAGTAGCAATCATGGAAGACTATATGATGATTGAGTATGTGGAGCTCTTACTTAGACTCTGTTGAATAAGTTGAATTGCAATTGTTTGGTGACTAAGAATATAGGTTGTTGAGTTTCAAGAGAATTCATTGTTTGAACCTTAACATGTGAATTGGTCGCTACATTAACATGAGAAGTTTTATGAGAAAGAATTGTTGTTATGATGCTAGGAAAAGTGATGGAAATTATCATTGATCAAACTTATTCACTTTGCTAGCATTCACACTTCATAAGTTATTTCTCTTATCATTTACCTACTCGAGGACGAGTAGGAATTAAGCTTGGGGATGCTGATACGTCTCCACCGTATCTATAATTTATGAAGTATTCATGTTGTTATATTATCATTCTTTGATGTTTTACAATCATTTTATAGCAACTTTATATCATTTTTTGGGACTAACCTATTGACATAGTGCCCAATGCCAGTTGCTAGTTTTTGCTTGTTTTTTTACATCGCAGAAAATCAATACCAAATGGAGTCCAAACGCAGCAAAACTTTTTGGAGATTTTTTTGGACCAGAAGGCCACCAATGGGCCAAGGAAGTACCAGAGGGGTGCCCCGTGGGGGGCACAACCCACCTGGGTATGCCTGGGGGCCCAGGCGAGCCTTGGTGGGTTGTGCCCACCTCGGTGGCCTCCCGCACCACCTCTTTGCCCTATAAATCGTCAAATATTCCAAAAACCCTCAAGGTAACCGTAGATCAGAAGTTCCGCCGCCGCAGGCCTCTGTAGCCATGAAAAACCAATATAGACCCTGTTCCGGCACTCTGCCGGAGGGGGAAATCATCATCGGTGGCCATCTTCATCATCCCGGCGGCCACCATGAGGAGGAGGGAGTAGTCCACCCTCGGGGCTGAGGGTTTGTACCAGTAGCTATGTGTTTAATCACCCTCTCTCTCGTGTTCTTGAGATGTCACGATCGTGATGTATCGCTGGCTTTGTTAATATATTTGGATCATATGGTGTTTCTCCCTCTCTATCTTGTTGTGAGGAATTGAGTTTTCCCTTTAAGATTTCGTTTTATAGAATTGAATAATTTTATGGATTTGAGAGCACTTGATATGTCTTGCATATGAATACCCGTGGTGACAATGGGGTATTATATTGATTCACTTGATATGTGTTTTGGCACTCAACTCATAGATTCTTGAGGTGACATTGGGGTAATCTATGCATAGGGGTTGATGCACGTTCTCGTCTTTTGTTTCTCCGGTAGAAATTTTGGGGCACTCTTTGAGGTTCTTTGTGTTGGATTGAGTATTATGAATCTGAATTTGATTTGGTGTTATTTTAGTACGAACTCTTGATAGATCGATCAAAAAGAATAACTTAGTGTTATTTTAGTATGAACTCTTGATAGATCGATCAGAAAGAATAACTTGGTGTTATTTTAGTATGAACTCTTGGATAGATCGATCGGAAAGAATAGCTACAAACAATTTATTCTTATGTTCTCTGGTAGATAGGAACTTTGGAGTGATTCTTCATCGCATGTTGAGGGATGGTTATATGATCCAATTATATTAGCATTGTTGAGAGATTGCACTAGCGAAATTACGGACCCTAGGCCTCATTTTCAAGCATTGCAATACCGTTTGTGCTCCATTTTATCAATTGCCACCTTCATGTTTTTAATTGTTCCTATTACAAAAATCAATATCTACTATCATTACTACGCTTTTATCACCATCCCTTCGCTGAACTAGTGCACCTATACAAATTACCATTGTATTTGGTGTGTTGGGGACACAAGAGACTTTTTATTATTTGGTTGCAGGATTGTTTGAGAGAGACCATCTTCATCCTACGCCTCCCATGGATTGATAAACCTTGGGTCATCAACTTGAGGAAAATTTGCTACTGTCCTACAAAATTCTGCGCTTGGAGGCCCAACACGAGTCTACAAGAATAAGTTGTGTAGTAGACATCAAAGATTTTAACCTCTTGGTGGACCCGGAGGACAAGAACAATGACAGGATCAACAGGAGAATGATGGATCGATTCAAGGCCAAGCTAAACGCGCTAGAGCACAAGGAGATGTATCTAAATGGTCGTAGATATACGTGGTCCAATGAAAGGGAGCAGCCAAGCTTGGAAAAGATCGACCATGTGTTCTGCACCGCATCTTTGGAGGAGTTGCACTCGACATCTCGTCTGAATGCCCTAGGCTTCGTGCTGTCCGACCACTGCCCATTATTATTGGACTTGCGGGCTGCACTTGGCATGGGTAAACGCTTCAAGTTTGAAGCTTTTTGGACCAAGGTTAAGGGCTTCCATCAAGTTGTGTCTGAATCTTGGGGATCGGTCTCGAGTGATGGCAACCCGTATGTCATCCTAGACAGGAAACTAAGGGCAACGGAGAAATGCCTCAAGAAGTGGAGCGACAAATGGATTGGCAACACCAAGATTCAAATCTCAATTGCACTGTAAGTAATCGCAAGGTTGGACAAAGTATTGGACTCAAGGGCTCTATCATAGCAAGAATGCGAGCTCCGAAAATTAATCAAGCGAAAGCTGCTTGGCCTCTGCTCGCTAGAACACACAGTTGCGCAACAACCATCCACAATCCTACAGCTGCGAGAAGGCGATGCCAACACTGCATTCTTCCACCAGCAGGTATGTCATTGGCAGTGGAGAAATGTGATCTCGACCTTGCAGCATGGATCCATGGTTGCTACAGGCCAAGACGATATTGGCGAGGCAGTGGACACCTACTACTCCGGTCTGTTCGAGGAGGTAGTTGCCGGTGTCAAAACCGGCAGATCTTGGTAGGGGGGGTCCCGAACTGTGCGTCTAAGGATCAAAGGTAATAGGAGACAGGGGCACGATGTTTACCCAGGTTCGGGCCCTCTTAATGGAGGTAATACCCTACGTCCTTCTTGATTGACTTTGATGAGTATAGGGGTTACAAGAGTTGATCTACCACTAGATCGTAATGGCTAAACCCTAGATGTCTAGCCTATATGATTATGATTGCCTCTACAGACTAAACCCTCCGGTTATATAGACACCAGAGGGGGCTAGGTTTGTACAAAGTCGGTTTATAGAGAAAGGAATACTCATATCCGCACACCAAGCTTGCCTTCCACGCAAAGGAGAGTCCCATCCGGACACGGGGGAAAGTCTTCTATCTTGTATCTTCACGGCCCATCCATATCACATAGCCCGGATGCCCGAGGACCCCATAATCCCGGACTCCCTCAGTAGCCCCTGAACCAGCCTTCAATGACGATGTGTCCGACATGCATATTGCCATCGACATTGCAAGGCGGGTTCCTCCTCCAAATTCTTCAAAGTAATTGATTGTCAGTATTGTATCTGGCTTTGTACAATAGTCATACCTCTGAATCACAAGGGCAAAATACAGATAAGTTCTATCCTTTGAAGATTTTATTGGTGAGATGTTACGTCCGACCATTTCATTATTTCAAACCGTTTTTCGGCCTCCCGTTTCGTGTTTCGAGACGCAACCTCCGGTGACACGTCTTGTCAAAGTAGAGATCATGCCCCCTTATTACGGGATTCTCATCAATACGAGTTTTGGTAACCTAACCATGCGGTTCGTGTGATCCCTTGGGAACAGGCGAGTTAATGCTCAAAAGGGGGGACACTTGATATTCACAATCCATATAAGTGGATAGAACCCATCTGTTCCACCCCAGGCCTCATTCTCTCCGCCTCTCCGTCCCCGAGCTCTGACGCCAAACTCCAAGCTTTTCTTTCCTTGATAACTCCTCCGACCATGGCCGGCTCTCAAGGCAAGTGGGTGTGCTCCTCCGTCACGGAGGAAAACATCAAGGACCTGCGGGAAGCACGATATTTGACCACGGAAATCAAGCACATGCTTCCCGATCAGGCGCAGGTCATCCCCACTCCAGAGCCCGGTGAGAGGGTGGTGTTTATCCCCCACTTCCTCCGTGAACTCGGATTCGCCATTCATCCCTTTGTAAGGGGTCTCATGTTCTACTATGGGTTGGATTTTCATGATCTGGCCCCAAATTCGTTCTTTCACATCTCGGCGTTTATCGTCGTGTGTGAAGCCTTCCTCTGTGTCCCTCCACACTTCGGCTTATGGCTCAAGATTTTTAATGTGAAACCGAAGGTGGTCAATGGGAAACACGCGGACTGTGGTGGTGCCATGGTGAGCAAGCTCCCCAAAGTCAATTGGCCAAAGGGAGTATTTGTGGACACCGTCAAAATATGGCAACAGGAATGGTTCTATATTACAGAACCCCGCGGCTCCAAGTGGGCAGCCGCACCGGCCTTTAGATCTGGACCCCCGCTGAGGCTTACATCCTGGACCGACAAGGGTCCAGACTGGGGGTCGGTCCCTGAGGTGCTGCTGCTGCAGAAACACGTCAAGAGCATGATAGCGAAGGACTTTACCCTTGCTGACATAGTCCAAGTGATGCTGATCCGCTGAGCACTTCCCTGCCAGAGGCGGCCCCTCAAGATGTGGGAGTTCAACCCAGAAGGGCCGCAGACCCTACAACGGTTCTATGGCACAACACATAAGGGGATCTGGAAGCTACTTTTTAAGAAGCAGAAATCGTGGCCAAGGTCCTCAGACGACACCGGCCTCAACTGCAACTATCCGTCCTTCGAGGTAAATTCCAAAAACTCTGAACACCAATAGGCTTCAACAACCCGAGGGGGAGGTGCTAAGTAGTCCATCCCTTTATAGGTCTGGATTAAGAAGGCAGAGCAGATCCAGTGCCTGGCTCCGCTCCTCGAACACCCAGCCAATCCTCTTCTAATGAGGATGCTGGTGCCGGCACCATACCAGGCGCCGACAAAGAAGGACAAGAAGAAGAAAAGGGAGGAAAGCACTTTGGACGCAATGTCTGGAGATGCTGATGCCCAGTCCTCTCACGAGGGTGATGACGACGAGGAGGAGGAGGAAGAAGATCCTCTCCACAAGGGTAAAAAGAGAGCGGCCTTCGAAGACCTGGAAGCCGAAGCGTCCAAGAGGGGCAAAATTACCCTCCCCGATGAATCGGGGTCAGACGCCGAGGTTGCCCCAAAGCACCGGCGCTGGACTAAGCCCCAAGCCGACTCGTAAGGATTTTTCGCACTTATTCAATCAATAAACTGTGATGATAACTCTAAGTTCAATCTTTTAGTCCGGCCCGTGATCTTCCCCCACTATCTCCGTCCTCGGGGGATTTGCCATCGGAGATGATGGAGAGCGGGTCGCCTCCATTAGCCTCCCCACCACGTAGGGTGGATGACGCCAATGTTTCATCTCATAGGCCCTCCCTAGGCCTTGAAGAGACGTGGAGGGGTGATTTAACGGCGCCAGAGGGTAATGCCTCGGCTGCCGGAGGGTCGGGGGGGGGGGGGGGGGGGGGGGGGGGGGGTCTTCATGAAGACCGGCGACGAGGGTCCTGGTCAATCCGTCCCCCAGCCATAGACTACTCTGGAGACCCACACGGCCCCGGGGTCTAGTGAACGACCTCCTGCGGGTGAAGAGGGAGCGGGGACCTCTATTAATCCAGAGGCGCCGAATACAATTGCGGGTACACTTCAAAGTGCATTCGTCCTAGAGGAGCACCGCACCCTAATGGGCACGGTGTCTGAGAAGATTCAGTCCGCCAAGAGCGGGCTGAATGAAGCCTTCTCCAGCCTTCTAGCAGGTTTTGAGGTACGCAATGTAACATTTTTGATCATTTTTGTGGACTAGATGCCTGTACACAAATAGTAGCCCCTGAGATTCTGTTCGGTTTTTGAAAGAAAAGCGAGCAGAGGATCAATAAACAATTATCAGGTGGTAACACACTGTTTTATTTGGATTAAAACAGGCTTCGCTATTAGCGGCGACTGCCCAATCTGCAGAAGTTTCCGAACTCAAGCGGAAACTGGAGCGAGCCGAGGAGGACCTAGTCATTGTTAACACATGGCTTGACCAGACACAAGGTAGAAGATACATCTTACTGTATGCCTTTTCATGTCCGTGTTTTCTTTGGAAATTCAAGAGATGTAATGTGTGTGTTTGTACAGATGGTGCCACCACAGTGGAAACCCTCAGAAGAGAGCTTGCTCAAGCCAAGGAGCAAGCAAGGGTAAGCAAGGCGACCACCGATAAGGCGGCTGCGGACTTGACGGCCCAACAGGCCGCTCGGCGCCATTTTGAGGAACAGGTGACCAAGATGGATCAAAAACTCAAGGACACCGCCGCCAAGTGCGAGTTGTTGGAAACGAAAAATAAGGCGAAGGGGATCGAACTCGCCAAGGCCCTTCAAGATGCTTCAGAGGCACGGTCCGAATCCCGCGCAATGCGTGAGGAAATCCGTCAAGCTGGTCAGATAGCGGCTGGTAAGCCTTTTCTTTTACAGGCTAAATTTGGGGACCGGAAGTATGCCTTGCTTAATTGACTGTGGAGTTCTCCAGACGCATACGCGGATCTGCCGACGAGCGCTGCGGACGCCGCCCAATTCTTCTAGGCCCAGGAGGGGTACAAGTCAGAGAAGCTCTTTTGGTCGCAGTTTGTGGGGCAGGAGCGTCCCCTATTGCTAAACGACCAGATGTCGCAATGGGCGGAGCTGCATAAGATGTCCGGTGCGGCCATGAAGGACGTCATAGTCCGGTTGTGGCCGGCTGAAGTCATTCCGGACAGCTACTTCGGCCTCGTGCGGCGTCTCGTTGATGCACTGCCCCGGATTGACGCCGTCAAGAGGTGGTCATGTACGGAAGGATCTCGTATGGCTTTCGCCCGTGTCAAGATGCACTGGGTGAAAATGAATTCCAAAAAGGTGGAGGGTCCTCCCGAAAACAAGGCCCACCGCACACCAGAGCGCTATTTTGAGGACGTGCTAAAAGGTGCTCACCTTATAGAGGGCCAATGCTCTAAGGATGTAGTGTTCGAATAAAAGGGTCCGGACTGTCCTTGGATTTGTGTTATAAACTAAATGTTTTGTAATATATTCATTCCTTGATGAAAAAAAAATATCCTCCTGTGCAGCCGTTTATTACATCTGAGAGTTCCCAGTCGTCGGCTTCAGCCCCCATGTAGATGCTACTGGGGTGTTCGGAATTGCACATAACTACACTTAACCCAACGTCTTGGTCCTTGAAGGAGGTGTTAGTGTGGCGAACCAGGCAATCGGACTATTCGGTTTTATTGCTCTCACTTAGCTATAGGAGTTTGACAATGGGTCTATTAGGTAGCCCCTTGTATGTACGCGGCTACCCAGATGCGGATGCGTTACATATGTGACCGGGAAATGGTCCTTCGTGTAATACGGAAAAATCGCTAAGGATTGTAGTGAATCGCCGAGTGGCTGACCAGCTCTCGCCGCATCATGACAGTCAGTTTTTGGCTTTCTATACTGAGGTGCTTAACCGGACGAACCAGAAACACAATCGCAGTAGTTCTCCCTTTACTACCCTAGCCGATTAGACGGAACGTAAGGTAGCAAGCACAGGAGCCGGGCAACCCAACTATTGACCAAAGACATGATTCGGAGCTGATACATATAATGCCGAGCTCGGGACGCCGAATTGTGCTGTAAAGCTGTTTGGACTTTTGTTTGGAAACACATATGTTGCCTTATATAGCCCTTTCAATTTTATGCCGAGGTGTGTATGTGGGAGTGCTTATCAGGCGGAATAAAAAACGATACCGAATAAGAATTTTGGTTCACTGAAATCTGATCGATACGTCAAAATGTAATCTTACAGAAGGTACCATAATCACCAAGGCCATTTTACATGCCGGGGGTCTAGGGCTAAGGGAAAAGCTCTATACAGGTTCTTGGGCGAAGTTGTGGTCTTCCTGCCGCACGTCTGTGCCGCTTTTTGCCCAAATAAGAAAGATTCCTTTAAAGGAATGGTCTTCGGCCATGTATACGGAACCGGGCTTGGAAAGAGTCCTCGTGGGTCTGAAGAATGAGTGGGTTTTGATTCACCTGTGGTAAAAAAGAAAAGATGATTAAATAAGGGGGAAGGCCGTATAAGGCCGAACCTTTTTATAGGCATGTCCGTATATTGCCTCCGCCGAAGCCCAAGGTACTTTGAGTGCATAATTGTGTAGGCGCGGTATGAATTTTGCTGATGTACGTGGCGGTCGATGGAGGCTAGGCTGCTAATCCAGCCCTGAAGTTGCCGGACTACCAGTATGTAGAACTGACCGGTCCTGCGTGGAGAAGCCCGATGGCCTAATAGCCAAGGGGATGTGCGGCTTGATAGGCCCGCTCTGTACTTCGGCCGCCATGGCCGCTGTGTGCTCCTTTAGTACGGAGGGAGCGCTCCATGTTTCCATTGATTGTAATGACGCCACGTGGACCGGGCATCTTGAGCTTCAAGTAGGCATAATGCGGGACCGTATTGAAGCGGGAAAAAGCGGTTCGTCCGAGCAGTGCGTGATAGCCGCTGCGAAAGGGGACAATGTTGAAGATCAAGTCTTCGCTTCGGGAGTTTCCCGGCGAGCCGAAGACTACTTCCAGCGTGATTGAGCCCGTACAACGGGCCTCTTTGCCAGGTATTACTCCCTTGAAGGTAGTTCTAGTTGGCTTGATTCTTGACGGATCAATGCCCATTTTGCGGACAGTGTCTTGATAAAGTAGATTGAGACTGCTGTCGCCATCCATGAGGACTCGCGTAAGGTGGAATCCGCCGATGATTGGATCAAGGACTTGAGCTGCCAACCTCCATGATGGATACTGGTTGGGTGGTCCTTTCGATCGAAGGTGATCGGACAAGCCGACCATGGGTTAGATTTGGGCGCGTCCAGCTCTATGGCGTAGACATCCCGTAGTGTGCATTTGCGGTCCCTCCTAGGGACATGTGTGACATATATCATGTTCACCATTTTTAGCTCGGGGGGGAATTTCTTCTATCCCCCTGTGTTCAGCTGACGAGACTCTTGGTCATCGTTGTCGCTTGGCGACCCTTTTCCCTTGTGTTCGGCATTAAGCTTGCCGGCTTGTTTGAAGACCCAACAATTTCTGTTGGTATGATTGGCGGGTTTATTGGGGGTGCCATGAATCTGACAAGGCCGATCAAATATTCTGTCTAGACTGGATGGGCCATCTCTATTTGCCTTGAATGGCCTTTTCCGTTGACCGGGTTTGGAGCCACTGAATCCGGCGTTAACTGCCGTGTCTTGCGTTCCTTCATTGTTGTTTCGACGCTTATGCTTGTCGCGTCGTGGCTTGCCATTTCCGTCCCTGGTTTCAGATGTACCAGGGTCGCTGGTGCTATTGCTTCTGCGAGCAAGCCATATGTCTTCTCCCGCGCAAAAATGGGTCATAAGTGCGGTGAGGGTTGCCATGGACTTCGACTTTTCTTGGCCGAGGTGTCGGGCGAGCCACTCGTCTTGGACGCTATGTTTGAAGGCCGCGAGGGCTTCTTCATGTGGATAATCCACAATCTGGTTCTTTTTTATTAGGAACCTTGTCCAAAGCTGTCGGGCCGATTCCCGGGTTGCTGGATTATGTGGCTAAGGTCATCGGCATCTAGGGGCCGAACATAGGTACCTTGGAAGTTATCTCTGAATGCATCATCCAGGTCCTCCAAAGTACCAATCGAATTTTCTGGTAGACTGTTCAGCCAGTGCCATGATGGTCCCTTAAGTTTTAGGGGAAGGTATTTGATGGCGTGTAGATCATCACCGTGAGCCATGTGAATGTGGAGAAGAAAGTCTTCAATCCATACTGCAGGATCTGTTGTGCCGTCGTATGATTAGATGTTCATGGGTTTGAACCCTTTTGGGAACTGGTGCTCCATTACCTCATCGGTGAAGCATAGGGGGTGTGTGGCGCCCCTATAGCGGGCCGTGTCACGGTGCAGTTCGGATGAAGTCCGTATGTAGTTTTCGACCGGGGCGTGGTTATACTTGCCGCGCCGGGATTGGTAATAGTCCTCTCGCACCGGGGCGTGCCCCCGTGATCCATAGATTGATTTGGTTTGTCCTGCTCTATTTTCCAGGTCTTGTCGTAGGTCATATGCATACCCCGAGCTATTGTTTCTCTGCTTTTACGGCGAGGTGGAGCGGGCTAGTGTTCGGCCTGAGTTGTCGTTCTGCCCTGGCCACGTGGTGGTTGGTTGGGTCCGTCAGGCGCGTTATGTGCGGGTGGTATGGGCTCCAGCGCCTCGTCGTCGAATTGGGGTAGCAGTTTATACTTCGGGTAACTCTTTGTTGGGCGTTCGAGGCCATACTCTTCGGCTGCCAAGACATTAGTCCATCTGTCGTTGAGCAGATCTTGGTCAGCTTGCAGCTATTGCTGTTTCTTTTTTAGGCTTCTAGCCGTGGCTATTAGCCGGCACTGAAGCGCTCTTGCTCGAGGGGTTCCTCTAGCACGATAAAATCTTCGTCGCCGAGGCTCACATAGTCCTCAGAGATTGTCCTGTTCGGATGTTGGCCCGATGGGGGCTTCTTGGTGTTCGGCGTTCTCCGGAGTATCATTGTCTCCGGTACCGGTGTCGTTGTCCTTACCGCGACACGATTTAGAGTGGTGCCGCTGACGTTGATGTTTCGGCGGTATCTCAGGAGGTTCGTCCTCGACTGGGTTTTCTCATCATCGCAGTTGCCGTTTTTAGGTGTATCCACCATGTATACGTCATACAAGGAGGTGGCCGTCCAACGTCCGGTGACCGGCGGGTTTTGGGCCTACTCCTCTCCGGCATCGTCGTCCATATCGTCGATGTCTTCGGAGGCGTAATCAAGCATGTCAGTTAGGTCCTCGAGAGTGGCTATGAAGTGGGTGGTGGGTGGGAAGTAAAATTCCCGATTTCCAGCCCCTAGCCTTGGCTGGGCATGATTCAGAAGCGGTTCCTCTGTGATGACGAGGGATCGCATTAGGTCCAAAGCCACGTTTAAGAGCGGGGTTTGGACATGGTCAGAAGTTTCTGGGCCGAGCTCACAGACGCAGGCCTCCAAGGTTCGAAAGTAGTATCCGGAGAAGAGTCCGGCCTTGTAATGGTTGCCGGAGACGCCATTATTTCGCTGTTGAGCTCTAAGACCGCAGAGAGTCCGCGGGCTCTAGACTCCCCTCTTCGGACCTGATGACGCGCTCCAGATCTAAGGTCGGACGGAGGTTGAGGCTGCGAACCCTTGGAATATCAAGTCTCCTCGGATATCAGCGACATAGTTCAGGTTTCCAAAACTGATCTGGTGACCAGGGGCATAGCTGTCGATCTGCTCCAGGTGGCCAACCGAGTTGGCCCGCAGTGTGAAGCCGTCGAATACAAAGATCTGGTCGGGGAGAAAAATCTCCTTCGTGGCAGCTGATGTCTACTACACAACCTTCTTCTTGTAGACGTTGTTGGGCCTCCAAGTGCAGAGGTTTGTAGGACAACAACAAATTGTCCTCAAGTGGATGACCTAAGGTCTATCAATCCTTGGGAGGCGTAGGATGAAGATGGTCTCTCTCAAGCAACCCTGCAACCAAATAACAAAGAGTCTCTTGTGTCCCCAACACACCCAATACAATGCTAAATTGTATAGGTGCACTAGTTCGGCGAAGAGATGGTGATACAAATGCAATAGGTAGATATAGGTTTTTGTAATCTGAAAATATAAAAACAGCAAGGTAACATGTGGTAAAAGTGAGCGTAAACGGTATTGCAATGCTAGGAAACTAGGCATAGGGTTCATACTTTCACTAGTGCAAGTTCTCTCAACAATAATAACATAGTTGGATCATATAACTATCCCTCAACATGCAACAAAGAGTCACTCCAAAGTCACTAATAGCGGAGAACAAACGAAGAGATTATTGTAGGGTACGAAACCACCTCAAAGTTATCCTTTTTGATCGATCTATTCAAGAGTCCGTAGTAAAATAACACGAAGCTATTCTTTCCGTTCAATCTATCCTAGAGTTCATACTAGAATAACACCTTAAGATACAAATGAACCAAAACCCTAATGTCACCTAGATACTCCAATGTCACCTCAAGTATCCGTGGGTATGATTATACGATATGCATCACACAATCTCAGATTCATCTATTCAACCAACACAAAGAACTTCAAAGAGTGCACCAAAGTTTCTACCGGAGAGTCAAGACGAAAACGTGGGCCAACCCCTATGCATAAGTTCACGAGGTCACGGAACTCGCAAGTTGATCACCAAAACATACATCAAGTGGATCACATGATATCCCATTGTCACCACAGATAAGCACATGCAAGACATACATCAAGTGTTCTCAAATCCTTAAAGACTCAATCCGATAAGATAACTTCAAAGGGAAAACTCAATCCATTACAAGAGAGTAGAGGGGGAGAAACATCATAAGATCCAAATATAATAGCAAAGCTCGCGATACATCAAGATCATGCCGACTCAAGAACACGAGAGAGATAGCTACTGGTACATACCCTCAACCTCGAGGGTGAACTACTCCCTCCTCGTCATGGAGAGCGCCGGGATGATGAAGATGGCCACCGAAGAGGGATTCCCCCCTCCGGCAGGGTGCCAGAACAGGTCTAGATTGGTTTTCGGTGGCTACAGAGGCTTCTGGCGGCGGAACTCCCAATCTAAGTTATTTTTTGGAGGTTTCAGTATTTATAGGAATTTTTTGCGTCGGTATCACATCAAGAAGGTGCCCGAGTCGTCCATGAGGCAGGCCCACGTGCCTGGGGGGGGGGGCACCCTCGTGGACGACCCGAGACTCTTCTGGCCCAACTCTTTAACTCCGGTGTCTTCTTTTGGTCCATAAAAAATCGTCAAAAATTGGCACGTCAATTGGACTCCGTTTGGTATTCCTTTTCTGTAAAACTAAAAAACAAGGAAAAAACAGAAACTTGCACTGGGCTCTAGGTTAATAGGTTAGTCCCAAAAATCATATAAAATAGCATATAAAACATCCAAGGTTGATAATATAATAGTATGGAACAATAAAAAATTATAGATACGTTGGAGACGTATCAAGCATCCTCAAGCTTAGTTCCTGCTCGTCCTCGAGTAGGTAAATGATAAAAACAGAATTTTTGATGTGGAATGCTACCTAACATATTTATCCATGCCGTGGCAAGAATATTCGGATCCAAAATATTCAAGACAAAAGTTTAATATTGACATAAAAATAATAATACTTCAAGCATACTAACCAAGCAATTATGTCTTATCGAAATAACATGGCCAGAGAAAGCTCATCCCTACAAAATCATATGGTTTGGCCATGCTTCATTTTCGTCACACAAAATGCTCCCATCATGCACAACCCCGATGACAAGCCAAGCAATTGTTTCATACTTTAGTACTCTCAAACTTTTTTCAACTTTCACGGAATACATGAGTGTGAGCCATGGACATATCACTATGGGTGGAATAGAATATAATGATGGAGGTTGTGTGGAGAAGACAAAAAGGGAGAAAGTCTCACATTGACGTGGATAATCAACGGGATAGGGAGATGCCCATCGATTGATGTCAATTCAAGGAGTAGGGATTGCCATGCAACGGATGCACTAGAGCTATAAATGTATGAAAGCTCAACAAAGGAAACTAAGTGGGTGTGCATCGAACTTGCTTGCTCACGAAGACCTAGGGCATTTGAGGAAGCCCGTTGTTGGAATATACAAGCTAAGTTCTATAATGAAATTCCCACTAGTATATGAAAGTGACAGAACAAGAGACTCCCTATCATAAAGATCATGGTGCTACTTTGAAGCACAAGTGTGGAAAAGAGGATAGTAGCATTGTCCCTTTTTATTTCTTTTTTGTTTCATTTTTGGGCCCTTTTCTTTATTTGGCCTTTCTCTTTTTTTGGGACAATGCTCTGTTAATGATGATCATCACACTTCTATTTATTTACAACTCAATGATTACAACTCGATACTAGAACAAAGTATGACTCTATATGAATGCCTCCGGTGGTGTACCGGGATGGTCAATGAATAAAGAGTGACATGTATGAAATAATATGCATGGTGGCTTTGCCACAAATACGATTTCAACTACATGATCATGCAAGGCAATATGACAATGACAATTCGTGTCATAATAAACAGAACGATGGAAAGTTGCATGGCAATATATCTCGGAATGACTATGGAAATGCCATAATAGGTAGGTATGGTGGCTGTTTTGAGGAAGATATAAGGAGGTTTATGTGTGATAGAGCGTATCGCATCACGGGGTTTGGATGCACCGGCGAAGTTTGCACCAACTCTCAAGGTGAGAAAGGGCAATGCACGGTGCCGATGAGGCTAGCAATGATGGAAGGGTGAGAGTGCGTATAATCCATGGACTCAACATTAGTCATAAAGAACTCACATACTATTGCAAAAATCTACAAGTCATCAAAAACCAAGCACTACGCACATGCTCCTAGGGGGATAGATTGGTAGGAAAAGACCATCACTCGTCCCCGACTGCCACTCATAAGGAAGACAATCAAAGAACACCCCATGTTTCAAATTTGTCACACAACGGTTACCATATGTGCATGCTACAAGACTTGCAAACCTCAACATAAGTATTTATCAATTTCACAATTACTCAACTAGCACAACTCTAATATCACCATCTTTATATCTCAAAACAATTATCAAGTATCAAACTTCTCATAGTATTCAATGCACTCTATATGAAAGTTTTTATTATACCCATATTGGATGCCCATCATATTAAGACTAGTTTCATAACCAAAGCGAACTACCATGCTGTTCTAAAGACTCTCAAAATAATATAAGTGAAGCATGAGAGTTCATCTATTTCTTCAAAATAAAACTACCACCGTGCTCTAAAAGGATAAAAGTGAAGCACTAGAGCAAATGACAAACTACTCCGAAAGATATAAATGAAGCACAATGAGTAGTTGAATAATTATATAACTATGTGAAGACTCTATAACATTTAAGAATTTCAGATTTTGGTATTGTATTCAAACAGCAAGCAAAACAAAAGAAAATAAAATTACGCTCCAAGAAAAACACATATCATGTGGTGAATAAAAATATAGCTCCAAGTAAAGTTACCGATGAACGAAGACGAAAGAGGGGATGCCATCTGGGGCATACCCAAGCTTAGGCTCTTGGTTATCCTTGAATATAACCTTGGGGTGCCTTGGGGATCCCCAATCTTAGGCTCTTGCCACTCCTTATTCCATAGTCCATCGAATCTTTACCCAAAACTTTAAAACTTCACAACACAAAACTTAACAGAAAACTCGTAAGCTCCGTTAGTATAAGAAAATAAATCACCACTTTTTGTACTGTTTTGAACTCATTCTAAATTCATATTGGTGTAATATCTACTTTATTCCAACTTATCTATGGTTTGTACCCTCCGATACTACTCATAGATTCATCAAAATAAGCAAACAACACAATGAAAACAGAATCTGTCAAAAATAGAACAGTCTGCAGTAATCTGTATCAAACATATACTTCTGTAACCCCAAAAATTCTGAAATAAATTGGTGGACGTGAGGAATTTGTCTATTAATGATCTGCAAAAAGAATCAACCTAATCACGCTCTCCAGTAAAAAATGGCAGCAAAACTAGTGGGCGCTAAAGTTTCTATTTTTTACAGCAAGATCACAAAGACTTCACCCAAGTCTTCCCAAAGGTTCTAGTTTCCTCCAAATCATATCCGTTCTCATGAAGATGCGTAGTTCAAGCTTCATGCCGTCCTCACAATTATTTTCGATTGTGAGATATTCTTTTCACCCATAGGAAGCAATTCGGGAGTGTTTTCATTTTGATTCTACGGATTCCATCATCTGAGAATTATTCATTTTCAGCTTTCAGATCTCGTTATTCAAATCTTACTAGTGCATCATTCAAGTATTCTCTAATCATCTCGTGATCTATTCTGTCTCATGTATTTATATTCTCTCAAGGATCTTTGTTCTTTTTATAATTCTTCCCGGTGTTTCTTTATTTATTTTCTTCGTTCATTTTCAATCCTACTGGTGATTCGTTGAAGACCTTGCTAAGTTTACGCTATATCTCTCTTAATTCTTTCTACGAGAATAAGTAGTATGCCAAATCCTTTGTTTGTCATCAATTTAAATTGGTCAAGGACATGCACAACATAATTCTTATTCTTGTTTCATCCAAGTGTTTAATTCTTTCTTCCGGAGTTCGTTCATGATATCGATTCTCAGTTTCTAGTTGTTCATATTTCTTTTCCGGAGTTTCAAGTTTTACGCTTTATCTCGTCGCGAAGCTCCATCTAAATCATCGCAAGGCTTCACCTTGTGTTTTCAACTTCTTTTTCTTTTTATCATCATTTTATTACCGGAGTTGTCATGATGGTTCAACTTGCTGGTTCGTCAAGGATTCATTTCATTCTTCATTTGTTCTTCAAGATTTCTCTCGAAGCTAAGATCAGCCAAGCTATACTCTCAAATAAACATGGTGCTCAACACATGTTTTGTTTTGAGGAGTTCAAGCATTCTTATTCTTGCATTCCAAAGTGCAATTCTTTCTACCTTATCTTTTGAGATGGTGTTATGAAACTCTTGACAATTTCCCTTCGTGTGTCATGATTCAACAGTTGTCAAGAATGAGATAGTTAAACCCATCAATTTCTTTGAGCATGATATCTTCTCAATCCATCAATCTCTTCGGTGGAGTTATCTTGGGTTATATTTCACCTAAAGCCTTCCCTAAGGAATGTTGCTATTGTGATGCTTATCAATAATCCAAGTTTCCTTCTATTCTCGCGATGAAAGAAGTTTTCATCTCTTCGTTGCTCTCGAGCAAGCAATTGATTCCGTTAGTGGCAGAATTTCACCTCAACTTTTGAGAAGTTTTTTCCATAAGCCCACTACAAGATTTTTCGTTTTGTTGTCGGTTTTCCAACGACTCCGTATAACCTTCTCGGAAGGGTGCTTTCCAAGCTCAATTGTGGCAGAAGCTGGCATTTTCTTCTCCATTCTGTTATTCCAACGATCTATCTTCTATTCTTTATTCCGGAGGCTTTGTGATGTTGCTCTCTTCACTCATCATCTCGGATTGTGAGGACCATGTTCTTTTCATGCTTATCCATTCAACCGGAGTGGCATGTCCTCTTTTCAAGTATCCTTCATCTTGTCAAGATCATGTTCAATTCCTTTCATTTACAGTCGGAGTGTTGTCCAAATTATATCATTCTTTTTTCCTTATCTATCTTCTTTTAACCGGAGTGTTGTGGCTATCATTCCTCTTCTAACCAGAGTCTCATCCAAGTGCTTTGATTTTGCCAAGTTCATATTATTGCCTTCCATTTCTAACCGGAGTGTTGTCGTAATTGATCTTTATCGTTCCTTGTACATCTCGTTTCAACCGGAGTGCTTGCATGTACTTCTTGTCCATTGCAACCCTTTTCTTATGTCTTTCAACCTACAAGGTTCTAGTAATGTTCCTTGTTCCTCTTTTCTAACAGAGTGTTTTCAACTTTATTCATCTTCGTTGTATTCTTTCTTTCAATTTGTTCAACCTCTCAAGGTTCATGGTTTCACTCGTTTGTCCAAGAAGCAACTTTGTTTTACCTCTTCCTCTTCCTTTTCTCTCCGGTGTCATCCTAGATCTCGGGACGAGATCCTCTTGTAGTGGTGGAGTGTTGTGACGCCCCGAGACCGACGCTTCAGAAGACTTCCATATTTTCGTGATCACTGTGTTTTTCATTTGTGCTTGCTCTTTTATTTTTGCATTGCATCATGTCATCATGCCATCATGTCATTAATCTTTGCATCTCAACTCAACTAATAAATTGCATAGACGGTTGATCAATAAGGGACTTTTGATCTATGCATTTAGTAGAATCATGCCATGCCTTGGTTTGCTATGATATGTTCCTGTAGCATGTTGTTTGCTGGCTCTAAACATGGCTTCCTGATGTTATTTCTGGCATGTTAGTATTTTCACTAAGTCTGTGAAGCTGATATCTTTTGTACTTTTGCCATGCTTGTTTGAACCTGCTCTTGTGTGATTTAGCCGTAGCTCAATGTTCATGTTTTGTCAAGCATCTTGTGTACATCATTGCCATATACTTTGTTGTTATGTTGGGGTGCAGTAGCTTAGTTTCTTGTTGCATTCTAAGTGGCATCGTGCTGTTAATCGCAGAATTGTGTCATTCTTGTTTTGCTTGCCATTTGCAAACCGTGCATCCGTTTCCGGTGATCTTTATATCGATTTCACCTGAAATCATCTCATCTTTCCAGTGGCATACTTGGTTTGCCAATTCTATGCCTTGATCTTTCTTTTCCTTCCGGAGCACGCATATGCATTGCATATCACATCTCGCATGTCATGCCTTATATTGCATCATGTTGCTTGTGCATTGCACCGTGATTGATTATTGGTCCTTTGCTTGTGTTCTTGCTTTGGGTAGAGCCGGGAGACGAGTATGTGACCGAGGAACCTGTTGAGTACGCTAACGAGGATCAAGCTTTCGGCAACTCTGAGAACTTTGCAGGCAAGCTGACCATACCCTTGAAATCACTTCTATCTTTGCTTGCTAGTTGTTCGCTCTATTGCTATGCCGCGCTACCTACCACTTGCTATATCATGCCTCCCATATTGCCATGTCAAGACTCTAACCCTCCTTTCCTAGCAAACCGTTGTTTGGCTATGTTACCGCTTTGCTCAGCCCCTCTTATAGCGTTGCTAGTTGCAGGTGAAGATGAAGTTTGTTCCATGTTGGAACATGGATATTGTTGGGATATCATTATTATCTCTTATTTACTCCAATGCATATATATACTTGGTAAAGGGTGGAAGGCTCGGCCTTATGCCTGGTGTTTTGTTCCACTCTTGTCGCCCTAGTTTCCGTCATACCAGTGTTATGTTCCTTGATTTTGCGTTCCTTACGCGGTTGGGTGTTATGGGAGCCCCTTGACAGTTCGCCTTGAATAAAATTCCTACAACAAGGCCCAACCTTGGTTTCAACATTTTCCACCTAAGCCTTTTCCCTTGGGTTCCGCGAACTCAAGGGTCATCTTTATTTTAAACCCCCGGGCCAGTGCTCCTCTGAGTGTTGGTCCAAATTAGAGCCCCTTGCAGCGCCACCTCGGGGAAACTTGAGGGTTGGTTTTAGTTGTATGGATTGCTCATCCGGTGTGCCCTGAGAACGAGATATGTGCAGCTCCTATCGGGATTTTTTGGTACGGTCGGGTGGTCTTGCTGGTCTTGTTTTACCATTGTCGAAATGTCTTGTAACCGAGATTCCGAGACTGATCGGGTCTCCCCGGGAGAACGAATATCCTTCGCTGACCGTAAGAGCTTGTGATGAGCTAAGTTGGGACACCCCTGCAGGGTATAAACTTTCAAGAGCCGTGCCCATGATTATGTGGTAGATGGGATTTTGTTAATATTCGGTTATAGAGAACTTGTCACTTAACTTAATTAAAATGAATCAACCGTGTGTGTAGCCGTGATGGTATCTTTTCGGCGGTGTCCGGGAAGAGAACACAGACTTGTGTTATGCTTGAACATAAGTAGTTTCAGGATCACTTCTTGATCACTTCTAGCTTCTCGACCGTGCGTTTCTTCTCTTCTCGCTCTCTTTTGCGTATGTTAGCCACCATATATGCTAGTGCTTGCTGCAGCTCCACCTTACTACCTTCTCCTACCCATAAGCTTAAATAGTCTTGATCGCGCGAGTGTGAGATTGCTAAGTCCTCGTGACTCACGAATATTTCCAAACAGTTGCAGGTGACGACGATACCAGTGCAGGCGATGCTACCGAACTCAAGTGGGAATTCGATAAAGATTTGGGTCGCTATTATGTTTCCTTTCCAGATGATCAGTAGTGAAGCCTAGTTGGGACGATCGGGGATCTAGCATTTGGGGTGGTCTTTCTTTATTTTGGTTCCATGGTCGGACCTTTGTTTGTACCTTGGATGATGTATGGACTATTTATGTATTGTGTGAAGTGGCGATTGTAAGCCGACTCTTTATCCCTTTCTTATTCGGTACATGGGATGTGTAAAGATTACCCCTCTTGCGACATGCCTACCATGCAGCTATGCCTCTAAGTCGTGCTCCGACACGTGGGATATATAGCCGCATTGTGGGTGTTACACGGCTCCACCTAGCTTGTGTGTAATCCAGCATCATCTGGGAATTTGCACCTTGTGTCTAATCCAGCATCATTAGGGAACTGGCACCTTGTGTGTAATCCAGCCTCATTTTGGAAACATGGTCTCGATGTTGACCATACTTCCCTCCTCGTAGGAACTGCATCCTGACATGAAGTTACTTCTTTTTTAGATCAATACTCAGAGCAACCCAGATCCATTTAGGAGAAGCCAGAAAAATAGGACTCAGAGAAGTGAATTCAAAAGGAAAAATATAAAAACAGACCACAAGGTGAGAACACCCACTTCCTTCATCAAGCTAAAAGCAAAAGCACTAGGACAGTTAAGACTCTTCTTCTTACACATGAAGAACACAAGGCTAAGAGAAACATATAATACAACATATACACATCGAAGAACACGAGGCTAAATGAAAGTAATTGAAAGGGTGTTACTTACCAAAGCTCGTTTTACAGGTTCGGTGCAGCTCCTCTTTAACTTGCCACGCTCCTTGAAGATGTCTATCCCGTGTTTGGTCTTCATTGCTCCTCTGCATGTTCGCACTCGTGGTTTTAAAATCTCAACATGGCAAGAAAAATATACTAGTAATACTCATGCATCTTGTGGGCAACATTAAAGCACTCGTCTGCCATGTTAGAGCATCTCCAACAGAAGCGCAACACGCGGTGCTTTAAAAAGGCGTTTACAGTGCTGAGATCAAGAAGTAGAGATAGAGAGTAGAGACTAGAGACTAGAGACATAGATAGTTCTCAGCATAGATATAGCATAGATAGATAAAAAATAGATAGTTCAACTACTCCTCGTTGTCCGACTCCTCCTCAGTGATGTCCTCCTCCGACGTCTCAATGTAGGCGTGAAGATACAGATCGTCGTCGGATTCCCGGGGTGACGCTGCTCCTAGCCTCATGTTGAATTGAGCGTCCGCTTTTCGTGTACGCTTGTCCTCGCGAGAGGCGGCTCGCTCCGCCCTCCTCTTCTCCCTCTCCGCCCTCCTTTGCGCATAGAACTCGCGCTCGTTGATGATGTCCTGCGGGAAGCGTTGGCGCCACAGCGCCATGGCTTCCTCGTCCATCTCGGCGATACCGAGACGGTGCTCCCGCCTCCAGTTGTCGCGCCGATCCTCGTCGGTGATAAGCCGCAACACGTTGGGGAAGTTCAATGTTCTATGAGGCCATTGGAGGCGCCATGCCGCTGCATCATACGCGCGGGCGGCCTCATTGGCGGTGTCGAAATTGCCGAGGCCGAGGCGCATCTCGGCGGAGAATCCGCTAGAGGGGCGCGCGCGGACGCCACGGTATCCCCAAGTTTCCCGGCAACATGGCGGCGAGGCGAGAAAGAGCGGGGAGATAGCGGTGGCGAGGTGCAGAGTGGGGAGAGAGCGGTGGCGACGCGCAGAGCGGGGAGAGAGTGGTGGAGAGGCACAGAGCGGGGAGAGAGCGGTGGCAAGGCACAGAGCAGTGGGAGGGCGTTGGATTTTATAAAGCGTGCTGGACGCCAAGGGCCAAAACTAGCGCGCGCCCGGCCGCTTTTTCCTGCGCATGCGTGATCCTTTCCCGCCGTCCGTGCTATCTCTACTCTCTTCTCTACTGTTATGTTTATTTTATATTTAATATTTATCTCTACTCTCTTCTCTACTGTTATATTTATTTTATATTTACAATATTTATCTCTACTAATCTACTCTCTACTCTTTTTTCTACTTTCTTTAAAAAAACAGAGTTGGTGATGATGGTGTGCTTGCCATCCTGCAATATAGGCCATCCAATTTATATCCAACGGATAGGAAGGAAACTATGGCAATTTTGCAGAAAGATACCCACACCCCTCTCCAGATTTGCAAATAAGGCCTTCCCTCATTCATCCTTTTCTCCTACAAGATATAAACTACTCATACAAATGCCCCTTGATGTTCCTTGCAACGCATGGGCATCTTGCTAGTTCTAAAAAACTTTCCATCAGTTTCCACACTACTATTTGCAGATGAAGAACCTACGCAAGCATAGAGCGATATAGGAGCGACACACAATTACAAGCTGATATTCTGTTGGACAATGGAGGCTATAACCAACTACTTTTACGTGAACAATAACAACCAGGTAATTTGAAGGGTAGGTATGAACCAAATTGGAACTGCACATGTACTGCTAAGTGATTCAATACACACATTACCGATCAAGGAGGAGAACGATGGTCGCGGCAGCCTTTGTGCATCATGGTCGGCAACGGGAGTCGGTTCATTGTCCACGACGGTGGTGCTTCTGCGCTTGGCGTCGGCTTCCGGGAAGCAGATCCGAGACCGTGGAAGACGGTGCCGAGGAAGAAGCTCTGTGTACGACGACGATGGTGGACCGGCTCTAGTGCGGCGTGTGAGATCGTCGATGAGGCAGATGCGCTGTGGTGGATGAGTGCGCCGATGGAGAAGGGGAGGAGCACGAAGGCTGCGGTGCCGTCGAGAAGTCTATTTTGGTGTGGGGGTAGAAAATGAGGAGTATTCAGGTGTACTACTCTAGGTGCCGGGGTGGGGTTGGCTGGGTAGGGTGAACCTGAAGTTACGAAAACAGGCCCCTACCAAGCGTAATCCGTAGACCTGTTCCGAAGGTTATGATGGTAACTTCGCACTGCTCGAATCAGGGTCGAGGGAGATTTTCCCGCTGACCTCAAAATTTTGTGACACTAAACTCCCCGTGTGGCGTGTTGGGTGATTGGGCTAAGCAACTAGCGAGTAGTACTAGTAACTACTAGTACTCCCTCTGATTTTCTTAACTTTGCATATTAGGTTTGACCGAAGTCAAACTTCCTAAAGTTTGACCAAGTTTATAGAAAAATATAAACATTTACCATAACAAATATGTATGATGTGAAAGTACATTCAATAATGAATCTAATGGTATTTATTTGTTATTGTATATGTTAATATTTTTTGTTATAAACTTTCTGAGAGTTTACAAAACTTGACTTTGACCAATGCTAATACGCGGACTTAAATAAAAACGGAGGGAGTACACATTTGTTTTCTTAGTTTGTAGTGAATTAATCATTTTTTGTAATTGTGAAATAAATATATTAGGCTACTGACTTCGAATGTAATGGTCTATACAATTCAATAGTTACAATAATTGTTGAATTCCAAGATGTATACGAGGTCTATAGTACTTCACAATATGCTCAAACTCACATAATCCCAATCAAATGAGAATCTAAATGCATTTCATAGTTATTACTTTGTAGGATGCAACAAAACCAACCATAACTCTGCATCATCCATTATAAAAGCAACATTTTGAACACATCCCAATGTGTGAATGAAATGTGTAGAGAGAGCTTGCGAAGATGGAGTAGATAGGGCGGGAAAGATTGTGTGTATGTGGACAAGAGAGTAGGAGACAAACCTAACGAGAGAGACACAGAGAGAGAGAGAGAAAGAGAGAGGAAGAAGTTAGGTCTGTGAGATAGATGGAGACATGTAATATACGTGAGATGTGTGTGCATCTGGATTCTGTAGACGTGGAAGGAGAAGAGACAACATGTTTGATGAGAGAACTGGAAAAACATGGACGAGAGGGGAAGGATCTCGTGGGTTGAGGGATTGATAATTTTGTGCGGGAGAGAGAGGATTGGTAATTTTGTGCGGGGGAGAGAGGGCGGTTGGAGTTAGTCAGCCGTCGTCACATCATCTTGCTTCCAAATGGCCCCGCATTCTCTAGTGCAGTGTGGTTGCCAGTCTTTGATATCCTCGATACCCTCTTTGAAGGTTGAGGTGTTGTGCATGCTGGGGTGTAGAGAAGCACAAGTGAGAGTGGTCGCCATATAGCCTTGGATGGGGATGAATTGTATGCTCGGGGGAGGGGGAGTGTGTGTGTGTGTGTGTCTGTGTGTGTGTGTGTGAGGTATTGAGAGAAATCAAACCTATGGAGAGAAATGCGTGTGTATGTGACGGAATGCTACATGCTAAATAGGGTTTTCATGAAGAGATTGTGCGTGCGAGATAGAGAGCGATGTGCGGGCCTTGAGGTGGGAAGGGGCCGGGTGAGGGTGTCAAAATGTGTGCGTTGACAGATGTGTTACATGCGATCGTGTGAGGGGCGGACGAATCGAGAGAGATGGTTGTTGTGTTACGAATGCTCCTCTCTCTCTCACACACAGACGCAAGTACAAATAGAAGACCGTTCTCTCGTTTATACACAACGTATCGGCATATGTCTATTTCTCACTCATGCATGATCATTTGTACATTCACACCTCTCTATGTCTCTATCACACGCACACCGTCTCCACATTTCCCTTCCACCACAACACACATATGGACACATACACACGTTCTCTCTCAATCACACACACAAAATCAGTATTAAAAAAACTAGGGCGCACCTAAAACGTCCAAATCCAAATAAACACAAACTGGAGCTAAATTCAAATATATGGAAATATTGTAGCATCAAAAACTTTTCCAGGAAAAAAAGTTGAGCAATATTCGGGGATTGTTTTTGCACACACAAAAAGGTTCGGTGGGTATCCTTCGAGCATGACACGGTGACGCACCGTTCGATCAACCGCGCGGCCGCAGTTCACGCGCTTGCAAAGGATTCCGTATCGTGGCTATGGTAACCAATATAAGCGTTGTCTCAGTCTAATGTTTACGTGTACTAGTACGGTTTTCTTTTAAGTTTGACCAACCCTATATAAAACTAAACTAAGCTCCCATACGCACACTCATCAATATGCCGCCGCCGTTGCGCATGCCGGTGCCCGCCTGCTCCGGCCAACCATTTCTCGCCCATCACCGCCGTGTTGCCGCCATCCCTGTACCATGAAGCCGAAGGCTCGCCTGCTCACGTCGTCTGTAGTCCCTCCTCGTGATGCCGCCGCGCTGCCAAGCACGCGAGCAGCTGGTGGAGCCGCGTCTATGCATGCAGCGTACGAAGAGGAGGACGAGCGCGTGCTCCAGCACGCTGGCGAGGAGGAACTAGCGTGTCATTGTCGTCTCCGCCCGCGCGGAGGAGGCGCGCATGGTGGCTGTCACGGCGGAAGCCGGTCGCGCTCGCGCCGAGCCCGCAAACCAGGTGCGGACGCGGAATCTACCTTCAAGACCTTGAATGCCACGTTGATCCTACAATCTAAAGGAGCAATTTGGGTCATTCGACTCTTGTGAGCCGTTGGATGCAACATGGATGGCTAGAACGACTTCTTCAACCTCCGAAATTGATGCACTGTTCATCTTATCAGCCCGCCACACGCCTAACTACTTGCCGCCGCCACCCTGCCCTCACCTGAACCGCCTGCCACCGCCATGCTCCCCCCACCCCCGCCATCCGTTTAACCCCAGGCACGATCCATTTTTTCCGGTGAACTACATTCCACACCCAACACTCATAGGATAGATCATGGGCACCCTACCACCCTAATATAGATACTGGGGTGGCTTCTCTGCCGTCTTCTTCCTTCGCTCCGTCGAACTTCTTTCACAAATCGACTGACCCAAATTATACTACTAGTATGAATGTATTAAGTACAGTAGGAGCACGAAGATACGAGTAGTAGTACCAACTGCAAGAAGAACAGTAGTAAGACATAGTACCAGTACTATAGTATGTACTAAAGAGTTCAAATAACGAGAAAGAACATAAAGTCCAAATAACGAGAAAGAACATAAACATAGTTTTGCTGGGGGCTCAGCCAACACACCCCTGAAATAAAACTAAGCAACTAGTTTTTTGACACTTCAGTAGAACCAGCATGAGCGACGGCACTGCCACCTTACTCGGAGTCTGAGTCCACATCCTCAACTTCGTCCTCGTCCCTCTTCCGCTTCCTCTTTGCCGCCGCTTATTTGCTTGAACCGGACACTGGGCTTGGCTTCTTCATCCAACCCTGGTAGATATTTAAACAAAGGTAGGCATCCATTGCTGCGTACAGGATGTGATCTTCATCTATTGTCTTGGACTCCCATGCATGATGAAACTCGTGGTGAGGTTTCTTCAGTTTAGCATATGAAGGATCAATCATGGCTGCTGCAAGGTTTAGCATTGAAGGCTGAGAGGAGGACACCAGACTTGCCTTCTAGAGATCGAAGGGCTAGCCTACAACGAGGCCTATCCAACCGAGGACATCCCTGTCGTTCCTAAAGTCTACAGTAACGAATTTCACTCCTTTGTCCTTGAGGAAGTTCTTAAAATCCTGGCACTCAACATCGGCATGGCATATGTGGTAGACCAAGAACACGTTATGTACGCAAAACTGGATCACGGCGGGCTTCTTCTTCTCTGCTCCTTTAGAATCTTCTCGCTTTCCAGGACTGTGGTGTACTCAACATCTAGCCCAGCGACCCACTCATCCTTTGAGTTTTCGAACATGCTTCTAAAGAGAGCAAGGCATCCTTTCATCGTCGCGGATCTATGGGTGTAGATGACGATGAACTCATCACCGGTGATGGCTCTAACCTGGTACTCAGCGGTGACCATGGAGATTTGGAAGGCCATGGATTTTGGAGGAGGGTTAGGAGAAGTTGAACTGGTGTAATGTGAAAGGACGGGACGACCGGGAGCGAACTTTTGTAATGTAGAAGATGGGGACGAGTAGGGCGTGTGAATGGCGTGGGGTTGTTGGCTTGCCTGGTGGATAAACGACTGCAAGCCCCCAAAGAGTTTTCGATTACTATGCGGGACCCACTAGATGTCATGTCTACTAGACCCATATCGTAGGCCTGACGGTATAGCTTCTGCCTGTTCGCACACCATGCCAGCAAGTGGATGTAACTTCACTTAATTCTCTCAACCGTCGCGCCTCCCACGACCTTCGCCTCCGTCACGCGGTCGCGCCCTTTAAGACTTCAACCGGCTATAAATGAGCAATTATTTTTGCCTACTCCACATGCATGATACTCCCTCTGGTCCCTTTTACTTCCGTCAACCGTTTGCAAAGTTTTTGACCAAATTTATACTAAAAATATCAATATCTACAATACTGATTATAATGAGTATAAAAACTACCTTTTATAATGAGTATAAAAATATTGATTTGACATTGTGAATGTTGATGTGCATTTTTCTATAAGTTTTGTCAAAGTAGAGGTACATTGACTCCAGACAAAACTTAAATGCACAATGCAGACTAGTTCCTCCATCCAGGTGCGTGCCATGTCCTATCTAGTCATCACAAGAAGGTTAGCTATTAGAGTACCACTACCTCCTTCCCCCTAAAGGGCTCGATTCAAAAATTTTGCCTACTCTTACCAAGATAGAGGTGGTGGAATAGTTTTTGTAGTGGTTTCTAGAGTGTGGACTCCATCTTCAAGAACCTTCGCCGCCGCTGGCAAGAATGCAAGGAGATGAACCAGAAAGGAAATGAGGCTGGAATGAGTCGTTCCATATTTTATACAATGACAGAGGTGGGTAAATATCTGCTATACAGTATCTCCGGTGGCAAGGCCATGTCTCTATGCACACACATCTCAGTCATTGGTTCCAAGTAGATCGAACGACTCATGTTATCCAGAGGCAGACATACCATCACCACCAATTGAGATTTTCATAGGAGTGGTTATGCATGCATGTGGTGTAATTAATACATGCATGCGCGTGTGTGGCTCAGCTGAGCCACTGTTTAGTGGGGCCACCCCCCTTTTAATTAGTGCTAACTAGTTTTAGTTAGTTTAGTTAGGACCTAATTTGCCCAATGATCTTATGGAAGAAGGGCCCCACTATTGTTAAACAAAAAATGATTGTTATAATAAAGCCAGAGACAATGACAAGTGGGACCTAAACACTATTCACCTTTTGACCAATCGAATGTTGACTGGGTCAACTCTGCTGACTGGACCACTCCTGGACCCCACTGGTCATACACTTAGGCTAGTATAGAGCTAGGTGACAAATGTTTATTCCGTTTTTAATTCAAATTAATAATAAATCTAGAAAAACATTAAACTTTAGAAATTAATATAAAATAAACCGTAGCTCGGATGAAAAAACTTTGTACATGAAAGTTGCTCAGAACGACGAGATGAATCCGGATACGCAGCCCGTTCGTCCACCACACGCCCCTAGCATATCGAACTCGCAAAATTCCCCGGGGATACTTTCCCGGATGCTTTCCCCCAGCACCGGTATCACCTCATACCGCGTTAGGGCACGCCTAGCATCACGCTTTGTCATGTCATGCATCGTCATGCATTTGCTTGCATTGTATTTATTTTTTCTTCCCCCTCTGCTCTCGCTAGACACCGAGACCGACGCCGCTGCTACCAAGTACGACTACGGTGTTGACGACCCCTCCTTCTTGCCAGAGCAATCAGGCAAGCCCCCCTTGATCACCAGATATTGCCCACTCTTCTCTATACTGCTTGCATTAGAGTAGTGTAGCATGTTACTGCTTTCCGTTAATCCTATCCTGATGCATAGCCTGTCCTTGCTACTACTGTTGTTACCTTTACCTGCAATCCTAATGCTTAGTATAGGATGCTAGTTTATCATCAGTGGCCCTACATTCTTGTCCATCTGCCATGCTATACTATCGGGCCGTGATCACTCGAGAGGTGATCACGGGTATATACTATATACTTTATACATGATACATGTGATGACTAAAGTCGGGTTGGCTCGAGG
Organism: Triticum urartu; assembly: GCF_003073215.2. Lineage (NCBI taxonomy): Eukaryota > Viridiplantae > Streptophyta > Magnoliopsida > Poales > Poaceae > Triticum > Triticum urartu. The sequence goes on from NC_053022.1 coordinate 123,422,563, forward strand.
AGTACCCGCGGTTGATTCATGAATTGGGGGCTGGAAGGACATACTTTCCCGACAGCCCTCTGTGTGGATCTTTGTGGCGAAGCGACAGGGCAGGTTGAGACCACCTAGGAGAGAGGTGGGCCTGGCCCTGGTCGGCGTTCGTGGTTATTTCAAAATAACACGCTTAACGAGATCTTGGTATTTGATTTGAGTCTGGCTACTGGCCTATACACACTAACCATCTACGCGGGGACAGTTATGGGCACTCGACGTCGTGGTATCAGCCGAAGCCTTCGTGACGTCAGCGACTGAGCGGCGCGTGCCGGGTTGGACGGGAACGCCTGCTCTTGTATAAGGGAGGCTAGGTCTGCTAACCGGCTGCGTACGCAACGTGCAAGTGTGCAATGGGCGATGGGCCCAGACCCCTGCGCCATAGGATTTAGACCGGCGTGCTGACCTCTCTGTTGTGCCTAGGTAGGGTTGCGACGTGTTGATCTTCCAAGGCTGGGCATGACCCAAGAAAGTGTGTCCGGCCAAATGGGATCGAGCGTGTTGGGTTATGTGGTGCACCCCTGCAGGGAAGTTAATCTATTCGAATAGCCGTGATCTTCGGTAACAGGACGACTTGGAGTTGTACCTTGACCTTATGACAACTAGAACCGGATACTTAATAAAACACACCCTTCCAAGTGCCAGATACAACCTGGTGGTCGCTCTCTAACAGGGCGACGAGGAGAGGATCATCAGGTAGGATTATGCTACACGATGCTACTTGGTGGACTTACCCTCTACTCTCTTCTACATGCTGCAAGATGGAGGTGGCCAGAAGCGTAATCTTCGATAGGACTAGCTATCCCCCTCTTATTCCGGCATTCTGCAGTTCAGTCCACATATGATACCCCTTTTCCATTTGATACCAATGCATACATATGTAGTGTAGCTCCTTGCTTGCGAGTACTTTGGATGAGTACTCACAGTTGCTTTGCTTCCCCTTTTCCCCCTTTTCTATACTCGATTGTTGCGACCAGATGATGGAGCCCAGGAGCCAGACGCCATAGTCGATGACGACTACTACTACTCGGGAGGTGCCTACTACTACGTGCAGCCCGCTGATGACGACCAGGAGTAGTTTAGGAGGATCCCAGGCAGGAGGCCTGCGCCTCTTTCGATCTGTATCCCAGTTTGTGCTAGCCTTCTTAAGGAAAACTTGTTTAACTTATGTCTGTACTCAGATATTGTTGCTTCCGCTGACTCATCTATGATCGAGCTCTTGTATTCGAACCCTCGAGCCCCTGGCTTGTAATATGATGCTTGTATGACTTATTTTATTTGTAGAGTTGTGTTGTGATATCTTCCCGTGAGTCCCTGATCTTGATCGTACACATTTGCGTGTATGATTAGTGTACGGTCAAATCGGGGGCGTCACATGCCTCCCGTGGCCGGCTGTGCTGCCGCGGAGGCCTCACCACCCCCTACTACTCCCACCGCTGGCCAGGCCCTGCGGCGACGGCAGGCTCACACCGCAGCCGAACAAGTGAACCCTCGTACTCCTCTCCGCGTGGGCATGCACTGCCGCGTCGTCCCCTTCCTAGGCCTCGTCGTCATCCACCGCCTTGGTGCTCTTGGAGCGGCGTGGTTAATGTGGTCAATGACCGACTTTCATCGGAATAGTACTGTATGTGGAGAGGTTGACAGCTGGGTCCACAGCCGTAGCAAGGAAGTGCCTCCTTATTACGCGGAAAATAATGATTCCTCCACCTGACAGTAGGGACCCACCGGATGGGCCACCATATTTCATGAAAAAATGATTCGCCCCGCTGACTGCTGGGACCCACCGGCTACATCTTCGCACGCAAGGAAGTGCCTGACAGTCGGGACCCACCTGGTCGAAGCGTATGTAGCGTTGTCATTCTGGTCGCGAACGTGTACGTACATGCTGGTCGATGTAGAGGTGCACACGTGTCGTAGTACAGGCGCACACGTAGCATGTACATGTACGTACAGCGGCCGGGGTGCAAGAAAGAAAATATGGCCACGTACGTACATACGGGCGGGGTCTCGAACACCTACTCGCTCATACGTATGGTCAGGGCTTGTGTACATGGCTGGGTCAGAACGGAGAAGTTGCATCATCATCGTGTTCATGGGGAGGCAACGGAATTCGTCGTGTTCATCAGGAGGCAACGGAACGCGTGCTATTCATCGGGAGCCAACCGGATTGGACGGAACAACTCATGGAAACGAGGCCTGGCGTACCGCAGAACGGAGGAAACGACCTTGTGTTCGACCGGCCACAACCAAAACGAGATCCTGTTCATCGGGAGGGGTCTGGCATACCGCAAAATGGAGGAAACAGACCTCCTATGGTGGAAATGGGGTCCTTTTGATCGGGAGGGGTGTGGCATACCACAAAACAGAGGAAACGGTCTTGTGTTGGAGTGCTACGGTCGAAACGAGGGTCCTGTTCATCGGGAGGGGTGTGGCGTACCGCAAAACGGGACTCCACGAGATACTGTTCATCTCCACCGTTGACTGCCTCCACAGGCTACTGTTCATCCACCGTCGACCTCCTCCAGCCTCCACCTGTAACTGTTCATCCATGGGCTCCTGTTCATCCAGCCTCCACCGCGCGCTCCTCCATCGGCTACTATTCAACCAGCCCTCTCCACGGGGTCCTGTTCAACCACCCCTCCACGGGCTACTGTTCATCCAGCCCTCCACCGGCTACTGTTCAACCAGCCCTCCACCGGCTACTGTTCATCTAGCCCTCCACGGGGTCCTGTTCATCCAGCCCTCCGCGAGGTCATGTTCATCCACCGGCTCGATCGATTGGGGTAATGTTCATCCAGCGGCAACAGCCACTACTACCACGGGGTCCTGTTCATCCAACCCCCCACCGGGAACTGTTCATCCACCCCCCTAACAACACTCACTGTTCATCCAGAGGCAGCATCGATCGGCTTCAGTTAGCAGCAGTAGCAAAGGAATCAATCGCGTTCAGTTAGCAGCAGTAGCAAAGGAATCAATCACGTTCAGTTAACAGCAAGGGATCGATCGATCGCTCGGGTTCAGTAACGCGTAGCCTGCAGTGCAATCGCTCGGGTTCAGTTAGAGCCCAACGCCTCGCTCGGGTTCAGTTAGAGCCCAATGCCTCGCACACACGCGCGTATGTACGAGATAAACGCGCATCGCTCGGCCCCCGACCACCCACCGTAACTGGGAACTCCCCGATATTTTCCTCGCCCTCGCTTCTACCATAGTTTTTTCCATCGTGGACGGCCCAAAGAATGTCATGCAGCTGCGTCTCCGGCCCGCCCAGGACGAAAAGCCCATTTTCTGTCATGATTTTTTGTCATAGAAGTAGGAGCCCACCACATATATGATGATACCGGGTTTTGTCACAATTATCGTCATAGAAGTGTCATAAGTATGACAGAAAAAAAATTCCGTTCGGCCCAAAATGTCACAGATCTGCCTTTTTTGTAGTGGTAGCAGCCACGTAAAACTTGCAACAAAAAAGTAGAGGATGTCTAACTTGTTTTTGCAGGGCATGTTGTGATGTGATATGGTGAATACATGATGTCATAAGCGTTATTGTATGAGATGATCATGTTTTGTAAGATATCTGACAACCGGCAGGAGCCTTATGGTTGTCTCTTTACTGTATGAAATGCAAACACCATGTAATTGCTTCACTTTATCACTATGCGCTAGCGATAGTTGTAGAAGCAATAGTTGGCGAGACGACCACGATGCTACAATGGAGATCAAGGTGTCGAGACGGTGATGATGGAGATCATGGTGATGATTTGGAGATGGAGATCAAAAGCACAAGATGATGATGGCCATATCATGTCACATATTTTGATTGGATGTGATGTTTATCTTTTATGCATCTTATTTTGCTTAGTACGGTGGTCGCATTATAAGATGATTTGTTAACAAAATCTCAAGGTATAGGTGTTCTCCCAGAGTATGCACCGTTGCGACAGTTCGTCGTGTTGAGACACCACGTGATGATCGGGTGTGATAGACTCTACGTTCACATACAACAGATGCAAGACAGTTTTGCACATGCGGAATACTCGGGTTAAACTTGGCAAGCCTAGCATGTACAGACATGGCCTCGGAACACTAGAGACTGAAAGGTCGAACATGAATCATATTGTAGATATGATCAACATAAAGATGTTCACCATTGATGACTGCTCCATCTCACGTGATGATCGAACATGGTTTAGTTGATTTGGATCACGTATCATTTAGATGACTTCATGGATGTCTATCTAAGTGGGATTTCTTAAGTAATTTGATTAATTGAACTTAATTTATCATGAACTTAGTCCTGATAGTATTTGCATATCTATGTTGTAGATCAATATCTCACGATTTAGCTCCCTTATTTTTTTGATATGTTCCTAGAGAAAACTAAGTTGAAAGATGATAGTAGCAATGATGCGGACTAGGTCCGTGATCTGAGGATTATCCTCATTGCTGCATAGAAGAATTATGTCCTTGATGCGCCGCTAGGTGACAAACCTGTTGCAGGAGAAGATACAGATGTTATGAACGCTTTGCAAGCTCGATATGATGACAACTTGATGTTTAGTGCGCCATGCTTTACGGCTTAGAACCGAGACTTCAAAAACATTCTAAACGCCACAGAGCATATGAGATGTTCCAAGAGCTGAAATTGGTATTTCAGACTCATGCCCGTGTCGAGAGGTATGAGACCTCTGACAAGTACTTTGCCTACAAGATGGAGGAGAATAGCTCAACCAGTTAGCATGTGCTCAGAATGTCTGGATACTACAATTACTTGAATGAAGTGGGAGTTAATCTTCCAGATAAGATAGTGATTGACAGAGTTCTCTTGTCAGTGTCACCAAGCTTCTAGAACTTCGTGATGAACTATAATGTGCAAGGGATAACGAAAAGATTCCCGAGCTCTTCACGATGCGAAAATCAGCGAAGGTAGAAATCAAGAAAGAGCATCAAGTGATGATGGTTAACAAGACCACTAGTTTCAAGAAAAAGGGCAAAGGAAAAGAAAGGGAACTTCAAGGAGAATGACACGCAAGTTGCCACTCCCGTGAAGAAGCCCAAAGCTAGACCTAAGCATGAAACTGAGTACTTCTACTGCAAAGGGAATGGTCACTAGAAGAGGAACTACTCCAAATACTTGGCGGATAAGAAGGATGGCAAAGTGAACAAAGGTATATTTGATATACATGTTATTGATGTGTGCTTTACTAGTGTTCATAGTAATCCCAGGGTATTTGATACCGGTTCAGTTGCTAAGATTAGTAACTCAAAAATAGGAGTTGCAAAATGAACGGAGACTAGTTAAGGGCGAGGTGATAATGTGTGTTGGAAGTGATTTCAAGGTTGATAAGATCACCATCACACACTCCCTCTACCTTCGGGATTAGTGTTGGACCTAAATAAATGTTCTTTGGTGTTTGCTTGAGCATGAATATGATTGGATCATGTTTATTGCGATAGGTTATTCATTTAAGTCAAAGAATAATTGTTGTTCTATTTACATGAATAAAACCTTCTATGGTCATACACCCAATATAAATGGTTTATTGAATCTCGATCTTAGTGATACACATATTCATAATATTGATGCCAAAAGATGCAAAGCTGATAATGATAGTGCAACATATTTGCGGCACTGCCGTGTAGGTCATATTGGTGTTAAGTGCATGAAGAAACTCCATACGCATGGATTTTTGGAATCACTTGATTGTGAATCATTTGATACTTGTGAACCATGCCTCATGGGCAAGATGACTAGAACTCCGTTCTCCGGAACAATGGAGTGAGCCAATGACTTACTCGAAATAATACATACTGATGTATGCGGTCCAGTGAGTGTTGAGGCACGCGGCGGGTATCATTATTTTCTGACCTTCATACATGATTTGAGCATATATGGATATATCTACTTAATGAAACACAAGTCTGAAAAATTTGAAAAGTTCAAAGAATTTTAGAGTGAAGCGGAGAATCATCGTAACAAGAAAATAAACTTTCTACGATATGATCGTGGAGGCGGATATTTGAGTTATGAGTTTGGCCTTCATTTAAAACAATGTGGAATAGTTTCACAACTCACGCCACTTGGAACACCACAACGTAATGTGTTTTTTGAACGTAGTAACCATACTTTATTAGATATGGTGTGATCTATGATGTTTCTTACCGATTTATCACTATCATTTTGGGGTTATGCATTAGAGACAAGTACATTCACGTTAAATAGGGCACCGTCTAAATCCGTTGAGACGACACCGTATGAATTGTGTTTTGGTAAGAAACCTAAGCTGTCGTTTCTTAAAGTTTGGGGTTGCGACACTTATGTCAGAAGGCTCCAGTCTGATAAGCTCTAACCCAAATAAGAGAAGTGCATCTTCGTAGGTTACCCTAATGAAACAATTGGGTACACATTCTACCATAGATCCAAAGGCAAGATCTTTTTTGACGAGAATGGACCTTTATAGAGAAGGAGTTTCTCTCGAAAGAAGTGAGTGGGAGGAAAGTAGAACTTGATAAGGTAATTGTACCTTCTCATGAATTGGAAAGTAGCACATCAGTGAAATCCGTTCCCGTGATGCCTACACCAACTAGATAGGAAGCTAATGATGATGATCATGAAACTTCAGATCAAGTTACTATTGGACCTCATAGGTCGAACAGAGCATGTTCCGCACCAGAGTGGTACGGTAATCCTGTCCTGGAAGTCATGTTGTTAGACCATGGCGAACCTACGAACTATGAAGAAGCTATGATGAGCCCAGATTCCGACAGATGGCTTGAGGCCATGAAATCTGAGATAGGATCCATGTATGAGAACAAATTGTGGACTTTGGTGGGCTTGCCCGATGATCGGCAAGCCATAGAGAACAAATGGATCTTCTAGAGGAAGACGGACGCTGATAGTAATATTACTATCTACAAAGCTCGACTTGTCACAAAAGGTTTTTGACAAGTTCAAGGAGTTTCTTAAAGGTTTCTTAAAGGAGTTTCTTAAAGGTTTTTGACAAGTTCAAGGAGTTTCTTAAAGGAGAACAAAAGGTTTTATGATTATGAAATGTGGAAAATGGACATCAAAACTGCATTCCTTAATGGATTTCTTAAAGAAGAGTTGTATATGATGCAACTAGAAGGTTTTGTCGATCCTAAAGGTGCTAACAAAGTGTGCAAGCTCCAACGATACATCTATGGACTGGTGCAAGCATCTCGGAGTTGGAATATACGCTTTGATGAGGTGATCAAAGCATATGGTTTTATACAAACTTTCGGAGAAGCCTGTATTTACAAGTGAGTGGGAGCTCTATAGAATTTCTAATGTTATATGTGGATGACATATTGTTGATTAGAAATGATGTAGAATTTCTAGATAGCATAAAAGGATACTTGAATAAGAGTTTTTCAATGAAAGACCTCAGTGAAGCTGCGTATAGATCAGGCATCAAGATCTATAGAGATAGATCAAGACACTTGATAAGATTTTCAATGAATACATACCTTGACAAGATTTTGAAGGAGTTAAAAATGGATCAGTCAAAGAAGGAGTTCTAGCATGTATTGTAAGGTGTAAAGTTTAGTAAGACTCAAAACCCGACCACAACAGAAGATAGAGAGAGAATGAAAGTCATTCCCTATGCCTCAGCCATAGGCTCTATAAAGTATGTCATGTTGTCTACCAAACCTGTTGTGTACCTTGCCAATGACTTTGGCAAGGGGTTACAATGGTGATCCAGGAGTAGATCACTGAACATCGGTCAAAATTATCCTTAGTTACCTGAGAGGACTAAGGAAATGTTTCTCGGTTATGGAGGTGATAAAGACTTCATCGTAAAGGGTTACGTCGATGCAAGCTTTAACACCGATTCACATGACTCTAAGTCGCGATCTAGATACATATTGAAAGTGGGAGCAATTAGCTAGAGTAGCTCCATGCAGAGCATTGTAGACATAGAAATTTGCAAAATACATATGGATCTGAATGTGACAAACACGTTGACTAAACCTCTATCACAAGCAAAACATGATCACACTTTAGTACTCTTTGGGTATTAATCACATATAGATGTGAACTAGATTATTGACTTAGTAAACTCTTTGGGTGTTGGTCACATAGCGATGTGAACTATGGGTGTTAAATCACATGGTGATGTGAACTAGATTATTGACTCTAGTGCTAAATGATAAATGTTTATTATTCATGCTAGAATTGTATTGATTGGAAACCTAAATACATGTGCGAATACATAGACAAACAATGTGTCCCTAGTAAGCCTCCACTTGACTAGCTCATTGATCAAAGATGGTTAAGGTTTCCTAATCATGGACATGAGTTGTCATTTGATAACAGGATCACATCATTAGGAGAATGATGTGATGGACAAGACCCATCCATTAGCTTAGCATATTGATCGTTTAGTTTTATTGCTATTGCATTCTTCATGTCAAATACATATTCCTTCGACTATGAGATTATGCAACTCCCGTATACCGGAGGAATACCTTGTGTGCTATCAAACGTCATAACGTAACTGGGTGATTATAAAGATGCTCTACACATATCTCCGAAGGTGTTTGTTGGGTTGGCATAGATCGAGATTAGGATTTGTCACTCTGAGTATCGGAGAGGTATCTGTGGGCCCTCTTGGTAATGCACATCATAAGAAGCCTTGCAATAAAAGTGACTAATGAGTTAGTTACAAGATGATGCATTGCGGAACGAGTAAAGAGACTTGCCGGTAACGAGATTGAACTAGGTATGTAGATACCGACGATCGAATCTCGGGCAAGTAACATACTGATGACAAAGGGAATAACGTATGTTGTCATAACGGTTCAACCGATAATGATCTTCATAGAATATGTAGGAGCTAATATGAGCATCTAGGTTCCGCCATTGGTTATTGACTGGAGAGGTGTATCGGTCATGTCTACATAGTTCTCGAACCCATAGGGTCTGCACGCTTAATGTTTGATGATGATTTAGTATTATATGATTTATGTGATTTCGTGATCGAATGTTGTTCGGAGTCCTGGATGAGATCACAGACATGACGAGGAGTCTCAAAATGGTCGAGAGGTAAAGATTGATACATAGGACAATGGTATTCAGACACCAAAAGTGTTCCGGAGGGTACCGGGTACATATCGGGTCATCGGAAGGGGTTCTGGGTACCCCCGGAAAAATATATGGGCCTTATGGGCCAAGAGGGGAAACTGTAACACCCCGGATGTAACTTACCATATTTGCAACTCCGACTCTGCCCTTTTCGGCTTTAAGTTATGAGATTTTCCTTCGTGGTTGGGTTTTGTCTTCGTTTTGCATTTTGTTCAAGTCATGCATTTCTTATCATGTCATCATGTGCATCTCATTTGCATTCGTGTTCGTCTCATGCATCCGAGCATTTTCCCCGTTGTCCGTTTTGCAATCTGACACTCGTATGTGCACCGACATACCCCTTTTGTCTCTTTTCATGAGCAGGTGTTAAACATTCTTGGAATGGACCGAGATTTCCAAGCGGCCTTGGTACACCACGGGTAGACCGCCTGGCAAATTTCGTGTCATTTGGAGTCCGTTTGATGCTCCAATGGTTAACCGGGGAACCGCAAAGGCCTCTTGTGTGTTGCAGCCCAACACCCCTCCAAAACGGATCAATAACCCATCCAAACCACTTCCATGTCCTCTGCCATCGGATCACGATCGTGTGGGCGAAAACTACACTCCATTTGGACACTCCTACCTCTTCCTAGCTATAAATATGTGTACCCTCCCTCAAAATCCGTGGACGAAACCCTAGCTCTCCCTCTCCTCACGCCGCCAGACACGTCTGGATCCGGCCGGATGCGTCCGCCGCCGCGCCCGTCCAACCCGCCGCCGCCACGTGTTCGTCCCCGCCGCCGCTCCGCTCCGTTGGCCCGCGAGCCAAGCGGGCCCGCGAGGCCCGAGCCGCCGTGCTCCTCCGCCTGGTCGTCTCCCTCGCCACCCGCCGTCGCCGCACCCCTCCTTGCCAGCCGATGTCGCCCCGCGCGTCCCCGTCGCCCAAGGTCGCTGCCCCGCGCCTCCCTCCTCCACCTCCGGCCAGATCCGGCCGCGGGAGGGCCGGATCCGGCGAGCACGCGCTCCGATGACCCCCGTCTCCACTCCGGCCGCCGTCCCCATCATCCCCAGTGATCCTCGTTTTCTGTGCCGACGAACCCTAGATCCGGAGGTCTAAATTTTCCCAAGTCTTTTCCCCTACACTTATTTTATGGTTGTGTTCAATGCATCATAACTCCATGACCGTAGCTCCCTTTCATGCGCATGATATATCAAAATGTTCATTGTGAGATGCTCTTAATTTCATTCAATTGTGACATGCTTGTTTGAGTCCATATTAATGCCCAAATCATTGACGTAAGAGTGCTATAAAATATTTACTCTTGTTACTTGGCAGATTATGATGATTTGTCATTTTTGTCACATTTGTTGTGTGCATTATATGGGCATGATCCCTACATGTGTTTTGAACTATGCCATGCCATATTTACAGGGGAGCTTGCCATGTATTTTTGTGATCTATGTGGTGACTAGCACAAGCATGCAAAGTAGCCTTCGTGTTATTGCTGTTTTCAGGGACATGGTTTTGCTAAGTCCTTGTTCTGTTGTTTTTTATGCCATGTAAACATGAGGCTACAGTGATATCCATGCTTGTTTTGAGTATCTTCAGTAAGGGTATTTTGGACATATGGTTATGACCTATCCATCCTTGCCCCTGTTTGCAATTATGGAGTGCCCTAGCATGTCTTAATTTTGCTCTACTTTTGCTATAAAATGTACCTGGCAGATTGTTTACATGTTAATCAATTTTGCCATGGTTGTTGCTAGTGATCCATGCATGATATGAACTTGCTCTTGCCATGGTTAGCTTCCTGAACATGTCATATTGCTGTAGGTGTGCTTGTTTTGTCATGCAAGGCCTTGTGATGAGTGATTTGAGCTCGCAAAGATGCCTTCATAATTCTGCTTATGCCATGCTCTGTTTTTCTGCTAAGTCTGAAACTGTTAATAAAACTTGCTATGTTTACATGGGTGCCATCATATCTTCCGTGCCTTTTTGGCTCATGTTCAGTAAGGGACTTTTGTTCTATGCATTCAGTAGATTCATGCCATGCCTTGTATTGCTATGATATGTTCCTGTAGCATGTTGTTTGCTTGCTCTAAACATGGCTTCCTGATGTTATTTTCTGGCATGTTAGTATTTTCACCAAGTCTGTGAAGCTGATATCTTTTGCACTTTTGCCATGTTGTTTGAACCTGCTCTTGTGTGATTTAGCCGTAGGGCAGTGTTCATGTTTTGTCAAGCATCTTGAGTACATCACTGCCATATGGTTTGTTGCTATGTTGGGGTGCAGTAGCTTAGTTTCTTGTTGCATTCTAGATGGCATCATGCTGTTAATCGCAGAATTGTGCCATTCTTGTTTTGCTTGCCATTTGCAAACCGTGACTCCGTTTCCGGTGATCTTTATATCAATTTCGACCAAAATCATCTCATCTTTCCAGCGGCACACTTGGTTTTACAAGTTGATGCCTTGTTCATTCTTTCCCTTCCGAAGCACGCATATGCATTGCATATCACATCCCGCATGTCATGCCAAGTTTTGCATCATGTTTTTTGTGCATTGCACCGTGATTGATTGTTGGTCCTTTGCTTGTGTTCTTGATTTGGGTAGAGCCGGGAGACGAGTATGTGATCGAGGAACCTGTTGAGTACGCTAACGAGGATCAAGCTTTCGCCAACTCTGAGAACTTTGCAGGCAAGATGACCATACCCTCGAAATCACTTCTATCTTTGCTTGCCAGTTGTTCGCTCTTTTGCTATGCCGCGCTACCTACCACTTGCTATATCATGCCTCCCATATTGCCATGTCAAGCCTCTAACCCACCTTTCCTAGAAAACCGTTGTTTGGCTATGTTACCGCTTTGCTCAGCCCCTCTTATAGCGTTGCTAGTTGCAGGTGAAGATGAAGTTTGTTGTTCGAGATATAGCTACCAGGTATGACCCGCCCAGGAGGGGCCGGGTCAACCCCAATGGCGGGTTACGAGAAGAAGCCTAGTAAACGTTCAAGGTGATAGTTTATTAAGACTTGTAGAAGGCCTAAGCCCAGAGGCGGCTTAAGGCCCAATATTGTAAACCGCCATATGTAAAGAAAGACTTGTAAAGAAAGGCATATAAAAGAAGTCACCGAGCCGGATACGTTTTATGAGTCGACCGGGACTCTGTAGGCCGCCAGGCGTCAACCCGTATATATAAGGGGACGACCCGACGGCGGCTTAGGACAAGAAGCAACAGATCGATAACCAAGCAAGTGAATTCGCTCCTTGGTCATCGAAACCTAGCAATACAACATCAACTAGACTAGGCCTTACCTTCACCGTAAGGGGCCGAACCAGTATAAACCTGGCGTGTCCTTTGTCCCGATTAACCCCTTTAAGCTTCCTTGTTGTGATGACCCTATGACTAAGTCCTTTCACCAGGACATCTGCCATGACAATTCCACGACAGTTGGCGCCCACCGTGGGGCCAGCGCATGGTGGATTTGAGTTCTTGAAGGGCAACTTCGAAGGGCTCAAGGGATACGCTGTGGGCCGGATGACCAAAAGTCGTCGCAGCAAGCTCTACATCGACGACGAAGGATGGGGCCCCGAGGCCGGCTCAATTGAGTACGGGTACCGGGCCCGCTTTGGCGGAATCCATGTCTTCATCGGCTAGATCGGCGAGTCGGGCCCTGAGCCAGACGTCTGCACCAACCCCATCGAGACGGCTTAGCCGTGAGATCCACCCGGGCTCAACCTGCTGTGGGGCATGCCTTCGTGGGTTGCATCCATGGAGGTGAATTCTCTGAAGGATCAGTAGATGGCTGTGAGACGGCCATCTGTTCTGACGGTGAGTCATCCTCAGGCGAGACAGATTATGTGTATCAGCTACAAGATGGCGTGCTTGGGGGCTGTTCCGATGGCAGCAGTATTCCGGACCTCTCTGAGCCGCCGAATCGAGCCGGAGTCTTCATGGCTGGCACTCAACCCGGTCAGAATTCCACAGCAGCGGCAGCAATAACCACCGGGTCGGCAGTGGCCGGGTTAGGAGACCCCGCGCGCACACCGGCTCAGGTACTGATGGACCTCATGGATAGGATGACGGCCCTGTTAACTGTTGTGGTGGAGCCGGCGGATAAATCTCAACATGACGCGGAGGTGGCGCGACTACGCAAAGAGGTGGCGCAGGCCAAAGAAAACTTAGCAGCGGAAGAGGTCAGGATGGCGGCAGAATGGGTGGCTCTGGATGCTCGTGCTCAGCAGCTTCAAGCAGAGACTTTCCGACTCTTGGTGGATCTGAACGCATCAAACGAGGTCATGAGGAGAAGGCACCAGAAAAATCAGTCACGTCTGCCTCTGACTTACAATCCTAGAAACCTCTTCCACACACCCGGGGCTGGTCCAAATAACCCGCCGAAGGCAAACCGGATCACGACACCCGGGGCTGGGGTGCCGGTTCAACCGCGGGCCATGGAGCCACCCCGTATGAATACTGCTCTGCCTCATTACACATCAATACCATTGGGTCACTTTTCTAACCCTTTGGAGAATCTCATTGCTGCGTCAGCTCATTTGGCGGCTCTCCCGATGGAAGGCGACTCTCCGACAGCAATTGAGACACGAAGGGTGAGAGAACTTCTTCAGACGGCTCTGGCACAATAGGATGCGTACTCTTATAGTCGAGACAGGATCCATTCAACCCCTCGCCCAAGCCGGAGCCCGAGCTATAGCAGGCATATGGACTCAGCCGCTATGTCGAGCAATGCTCAATGCCGTAACCAACCGCGCAGGCATGAGCCGGCGCAAGGTGGAGGCCTTAACTTGGCGGATCAGGAGAGGATCCGTCAAGAGGCTGAGCGGGCGGTTCAACTGGTAGCTGAGCAGGCGGCTCATCAGGATTTTCCGGTTTATCTGGCAACCTCTGTTGAGGCAGGAGTGGCCACAAGAACAGGAGGTGTCCCTTTCCTGGTTCCGGCTCTACATAATGAGTGTTTGCCAAAATACTTTAAAGGGCCTCGTAAGGTGCCTAATTACACGGCCGACTTGCAGCTTGGGGCATGGATTGAAAGTTATGAGATGGCGATGGAGCTGTTGGAGGTCAGCGATGCAGCAATGGCTAAGTATTTCACTATGATGTTGGACGGAACAGCTCGCACTTGGTTGAAAGGTTGCCACCCAACTCCATCGGCTCATGGGCGGAGTTAAAAGCCCGGTTCATCCAGAACTTCAAGGACACATGTAAGCAGCCTATGTTAATCGTGGACCTGACTAATTGTAAGCAAGAGGAAGGTGAGGCCACGACCCATTCTGTGCGCCAGGTCAAGGAGATAATACATTCATCTGATAATATGGATGCCGGCTCTGCGGTCTTAATGTTGGAGACAAATTGCCGTTTTGAACCTCTAAAACAGAAGCTGGGGCGGCTCAAGCATGATTGTAATGACATGGGCCAATTGATGGAGGCCCTGGTCAAATATGTTGATTCTGACAGTACCAAGGATCCCGTGTCTGATGAAGAGAAGACAGCGAAGGGAAAGAAGAATAGCAACGGCAAGGGTCACCAGTATAACCCGGCGAATCAAGGAGGTAATAAACGTAAGGCCGACGAGTTTGTGGCTAACACCAATACACAGGGCAACAACCAACAGCACAAGGGTAGGCCACCTCCTTGGTCAGGCGGGTCAGGTCCCACCCTCGAGCAACTACTGAATGAACCTTGTCCAAGACACGACACCTGGGAGAAGCCAGCTACCCATCTGTGGAATGACTGTACGATCATGAAGGCATTTAAAAATTCCAACATGTTTGATGGTAGCCACGGACCTGGCGGCGGTTCAGGCGGAGGCGGTTTTCATGGCCCGGGCGCCGGTTCAGGCGGAGGCGGTTTTCACGGTCAGGGCCATCCGGGTAACCAGGGTGGCTATAATTAGCAACCCGGCCAAAGTAATCAGCAACAACAGCAACAACAGTCTGAGTATCAAAGTAACCCAAAACAGTTGAATAGTGGGCAGTACCACGTATTTACCACTCATTTATGCAAGAGGGACCAGAAGCTTCATAAGAGGGCTGTAAATGCGGTTGAGCCGGTGATTCCACCTTATTTGAGGTGGTCAGAACAGCCAATTGTGTGGAGTAGGGAAGATCACCTTCCCCGGGTTGATAATTCGGGTCACTTGGCCTTGGTGGTGGCACCCCAGGTTGGTGGATATAAGTTCACTAAGGTGCTCATGGACGGAGGTAGTAGCATCAACATCCTCTATTATGAGACGTTTCGTCGGATGGGGTTGACTGATAAGAGTCTTAAATAATCCAACACTGTTTTTCATGGTGTTGTGTCTAGTAAGTCGGCATACCCAGTTGGTAAGATTCAACTGGAACTAACCTTTGGGGATGAATATGATTCTAGGGCTGAGAAGTTAACTTTTGAGGTGGTTAAGATCAAAAGCCCATATCATGCTCTGTTTGGACAGCCGGCTTATGCCAAGTTCATGGCTCGGCCGTGTTATGTGTATCTGCAGCTCAAGATGTCGGGTTATAAAGTCACCATCACAGTACATGGAAGCCGGAAAATAGCACTGGAATGTGAAGAGGGTGATGCCGCGTATGCTGAGTCTGTTTGTGCGACAAAGGAGTTAAAGTTTTATAAAGATAATGTTGACCCGGCAGACATGACGTCTTTGAAGAAGCCAACTATGGAGCATGAACTGGTGTTGAAATTCAAGTCAACTGATGACACCAAGATGGTTGATTTTGTGCCCGGCGACTCATCCAAACAGTTCATCATCAGTGCCAACTTGGATCCAAAATAGGAAAGTGCGCTCATCGAGTTCATCCGTCAGAACTGGGACATCTTTGCATGGAAACCTTCTGACATGCCGGGTGTCCCGAGAGAACTCGATGAGCACACGCTTAATATTGATCCGAAGTTTAAGCCGGTCAGGCAGTTTCTTCGGTGGTTTAATGAGGAAAGGCGCAAGGCCATTGGAGAAGATGTGGCCCGGCTCTTGGGGGCCGGGTTCATTGTTGAAGTTTTTCACCCAGAGTGGTTGGCTAACCCGGTGCTTGTACTCAAGAAGAATGGCACCTAGTGTATGTGTGTGGATTACAACGATTTGAACAAGGCTTGTCCGGCTGACCGTTTTGCTCTCCCTCGTATTGATCAGATCATTGATGCTACGGCGGGTTGTGAGCATTTGAGTTTTTTGGATGCCTATTCGGGTTATCATCAGATCACACTACAAAAAAAGACACATCCGTGACATTTTGGGTCGAACGAAAAAATTGTTGTCATACATATGACTCTTCTATGACGATAATTGTGACAAAACCCGGTATCATCGTAGATGTGGTGGGCTCCTACTTCTATGACAAATAATCATGACGGAAAATGGGCTTTTCGTCCTGGGCGGGCCGGAGACGCAGCTGCATGACATTCTTTGGGCCGTCCATGACGGAAAATACCGTGGTAGAAGCGAGGGGAGGAAAATTTCGGGGAGTTCCCAGTTACGGTGGGAGGTCGGGGGCCGAGCGATGCGCGTTTCTCTCGTACACGTACGCGCGTGTGTGCGAGGCGTTGGCTCTAACTGAACCTAAGCGAGGCGCTGGGCTCTAACTGAACCCGAGCGATTGCACTACAGGCTACGCATTACTGAACCCGAGCGATCGATCGATGGCTGTTAACTGAACCTGATGGAGCGATTCCTTCGCTACTGCTGCTAACTGAAGCCGATCGATGCTGCCTCTGGGATGAACAGTGAGTGTTGCGGGGGGTTTGGATGAACAGTGAGCGGTGGCGTTGCCTCTGGATGAACAGGACCCCGTGGTGTGGTGGAGGGCTGGATGAACAGTAGACGGTGGAGGGGTGCCCGTGGAGGGGTGGTTGAACAGGACCCCGTGGTGTGGAGGACTGGATGAACAGTAGACGGTGGAGGGGTGCCCGTGGAGGGGTGGTTGAATAGTAGCCGGTGGAGTAGCGCCCGGTGGAGGCTGGATGAACAGGAGCCCGTGGAGGCTGGAGGAGGTCGACGGTGGAGATGAACAGTAACCCGTGGAGTCCCGTTTTGCGGTACGCCACACCCCTCCCGATGAACAGGACCCCCGTTTCGACCGTAGCGCTCCAACACAAGTCTGTTTCCTCCGTTTTGCAGTATGCCACACCCCTCCCGATCAATAGGACCCCCATTTCGACCGTAGGAGGTCCGTTTCCTCCGTTTTGCGGTACGCCAGACCCCTCCCGATGAACAGGATCCCGTTTCGAACGTGGCCGGTCGAACACAAGGCTGTTTCCTCCATTTTGCGGTACGCCAGGCCTCATTTCCATCGCCTGTTCCGTCCAAGCCCTCCTGATGAACACGACCACGCATTCCGTTCCGACCCAGCCGGTTGGCTCCCACGCGTTCCGTTGCCTCCCGATGAACACGACGCATTCCGTTGCCTCCCCATGAACACGACACATTCCATTGCCTCCCCATGAACATGACACATTCCGTTGCCTCCCCATGAACACGACGACGCTATTTCTCCGTTCCGACCCAGCCATGTACACGAGCCCTGGCCGTACGTATGCGCGAGTAGGCGTTCGAGACCCCTACCGTATGTACACATACGTGGCCGTATTTTATTTCTTCCACCCTGGCCGCTGTACGTACGTGTACATGCTACATGCGCGCCTCTACTACGACACGTGCGCGCCTCTACATCCACCAGTATATATGTACGTACACGTTCACGACCAGAATGACAACGCTACGTATGCTTCGACCAGGTGTGTCCCGACTGTCAGGCACTTCCTTGCCTGCGAAGATGTAGCTGGTGGGTCCCAGCAGTCAGGGGGCGAATCGTTTTTTTTGCCCGGACGCACTTCCTTGCGTGCGAAGATGTAGCTAGTGGGTCCCAGCAGTTAGGGGAAACATTTTTTTCGCGAAATACAGTGGACCATCCGGTGGGTCCTAGCTGTCAGGTGGAGGAATCATTATTTTCCGCGTAATAAGGAGGCACTTCCTTGCTGCGGCCGTGGACCTAGCTGTCAGCCTCTCCACGTATAGTCCACGTCCGATGGAAGTCGTTCCTTGACCACGTTGACCACGCCGTGCCGAGAGCACCAGGGCGGTGGACGACGGCGAGGCCTAGGAAGGGGACGACGGGGAGCCGGGGAAGACGTGGCAGTGGAAGCCCGCGCGGAGAGGAGTACGAGGGTTCACTGGTTCGGTTGCGGTGTGAGGCTGCCATCACCACAGGGCCTAGCCAGCGGTGGGAATAGTAGGGGGCGGTGAGGCCTCCACGGCAGCACAGCCGGCCACAGGAGGCAGGAGCATGCGGCACGACCGGCGTTGCTTTGGGCGGCTGGAGCAAGAAGATCAGAGGTTGAAGAAGCACTACGGCCATTGGATGGACATTGTACGGTCACTGGAGCTAGAATCGTTCATATTGACTAAAGTTGACAACGGCCCCCATCCCAGTCAACTTAGTAGGCCCACAAGTCAGCCTCCCACCATGGTGGGTCCCAGCTAGCAGGGGGAGTATTCATTTTTTTGTGCGTAATGAGGAGGCACTTCGGGTGGGTCCGAGCTGACAGCGGGGGGAACATTTTTTCGCGAAATAGGCTGGCCCATCCGATGGGTCCCAGCAGTCAGGGGGGAATTTTTTTTCATGAAATAAGGTGGCCCGTCCGGTGGGTCCCTGCTGTCAGGTGGAGGAATAATTATTTTGCGCATAATAAGGAGGCACTTCCTTGCGGCCGCCTGGACCCAGCTGTCAGCCTCTCCACGTACAGTACTCTTCCGATGGAAGTCGGTCGTTGACCACGTTGACCACGCCCCGCCGAGAGCACCAGGGCGGTGGTCTGGACGACGGCGAGGCCTAGGAAGCGGACGACGCGGAGCCGGGGAAGACACAACAGTGGAAGCCCGCACGGAGAGGAGTACGAGGGTTCACTGGTTCGGCTGCGGTGTGAGGCTGCCGTCGCCGCAGAATAACAGGGGGTGTGCCTGTGTAGAGGGATGTCCTGGCCAACGCTGGGAGTAGTACGGGGCGGTGAGGCCTCCGCGGCATCACAGCCGGCCACGGGTGGCAGGATCACGCGACACGACCGGCGCTGCTTTGGGCGGCTGCAGCAAGAAGACCAGAGGTTGAAGAAGCACTATGGCTGTTGGATGGACATCGTACGATCACTGCATCTAGAATCGTTTATATTGGCTAAGTTGACAAAGCCCTTGGTACGCGTTAACTTAGTAGGCCCACAGCTCGGATTTGGCAGAGAACATATAGCCCATTTGCGATTTGTAAGAATGTACAACCCATTTTTTAATTCTAATGGAATTTACTACAGCCCATTTACAGTTTGTTAAAAGTACAGCCCAACTTCTAGCTAGGACAACGATTAATAATTTCAAACAACCGCTCAAAACAGAATTCAAAAAAAATTCCCACATTTTGATGGGATCCGAAATATTTTTATCCAAAATTTCTAGTCAGGTTAAATATAATTTCAAAATAAAGTTGTATTACGTTAAAATCCAATGAAATATTGCGCGCGCAACAAGTAATGAAATTAAAATTTTCAAATTCCAAAAATAATACATTTTTCAAACTAATTACGTGTTTAGTGCATAGTAACCGTCCAGTTATTATAATTACATCCCATTTATTATTTCTTAAAGTCCATTTTCTTGTTAAGCCTAATGCATACCTCCTAGGAAAGTTTGCAGCCCAGCAGGGCGGAGAATAACAAGTTGACCCGGATATTGTGTACAACTGTCGGCCCAGTTGCATTGCTGATGTTGAAAAAAAGGCCTGTGTAGTACACTGCAACCTAACATGGTTACTCAGCCCACATTCAGCGACGCCAGAAAGGCCCAAACAAGGCTTCTGTACAACTTTTTGAAGTCATTGAGCTCAATTAATAACTTAAGAGAAAAGTTAGATTACAGTGGAACCTAATTAAAAGTTGTCACGAGCAAATAAATAATTCAATGGGTCCCACTTGTGCGTGTGCGCGTGTGTGCGTGTGTGTGTGTGTGAGAGAGAGAGAGAGAGATAGAGAGAGAGACCCATCGGTCGATGCTCGTAAATACATCTTTCAGCCATATGCATTGCTGATGCTCAGTAAAAACTTATATAGTTGACACAATCATATATAACATCATAGCACACTGAACTTGCATACAAAAATTTCACGCAGGCGGCACAATCAGGATGGAAGCAGTGGATCGCTACGGGAAGGGCTATGTTGAAACCAACGAAGTCGTACATAATGGTTCGTCGTCTTTATCAATGACGGGGAAATGTCTTGAATGTTGTGCAAAGAAAACAGACAGACAACACAATAAGTTCTGCTAGCACATTAAGTTGACGTACAGCCCTTTCTAAAAAAAGTTCAAGTACAAAACTAGAACAGGTGACAATCAAATGTACTGGCATATCAGTGCTTCACACCCATAGCTCGGATTTAACTAGTATCTGACAAGATTCAGTTGTTACCTCAAATTAGAGCACATCCAGGCAGCCAGCCCTGCCTCTTCTCCCAAAGAAGCAGTGGCCTCCGCCGCGCGATGGAGTAGGCCCTGTGCCATCCATTGTTCCAAGCAACACAGGGAAAGTCTGACGTTGACTCCTGTAATGGACGTCGTCGACGAACCCTGGCACCAGCGGCGGCGGCAGGACTTCGATTGATGGATTGACCACTTCTTTGACATGCACGAACACTCGATACAGGTACATCCCTAACGTGGTCCGCGGCGGCTTGGTGGCGACGAATAGTACAACCCCGGTTCCTGCACCGGTATCTCAACACCAATCACCTTTGGTATGGTGGACGGCTTCTTCATCCATGCCATAACCGTCAGAGCCCAGCTGTCTGGAGGAACAAACATACTTACGAGCTCACCTCCAAGGTCGTTGATAAGCTCGTTCATGGACTCGCTGTTCCAAGCACGTCGAGGCATGCCGTGGAAGGTAAGCTTTGTTAAAAACTCAAGCTCAGAGGCACCGAGCCCCATCCTGGGTGCCACCTATCAAAGCTCACCAGCGCGCCATCGCAGAACAAACGCCGGGAAGATTCGAACACACGACTGCAGTCGAAAGTTGTCCGGAACCCGATGAAAAATCAGCCAGTGGCGGACAGACTTCGACGAGCAAGTCACTTATTTGGATGCCATGTGCAATGCCAAGAGCTTTGACAAGGTCGTCCGGCAAGACGGGAGGCCAGTCGCCGTTGATGGTTACCATCAGCACTTTGCCGGCAAACTGGTCGTCAAGCGTAGGGATGGCAATGGGTAGGGTATGGGCGAGTACAACCTCCTTCTACCCAAACCCATACCCGTAGAAACTTTTTATACCCACCCACTTCAATACCCATGGGTATAAACTGACACCCATGCCCATACCCATCGGGTATCCTATACCCAATGGGTATCCATTGTGTACAATATATAGCATTCAAATTCTTAAGAGGTAGAGAAATGAGTTCAAAATTCAAGTGATCATGGTAGAGTAGTATAGCACGTATGTGGCCTCCTCCAGTGGGTGGCCTCTTGGAGGCATCAGGGGAGTATGAGCAGCGGTTGGTGGAAGGCCAACGTAGTGGAAGGCGGTGGTGGGAATTTGGGATCGCTGGATCGAGTGTTCGACAAGAGTCTGGTAGCTAAGAGTCGATATTTCACCTTTTGAGGAGTCACATAGGACGTATGAGGAGTGGCGAGCAGGTGATTATGAGCCTATGAGCTATGACTTGTTTAAGGAATACGAGATTTAGGGTTGGACCATATGAGTTGGATGTTAACCCCACATGTTATAGGAGTTACTTTCATTTATTAATTTTCTGGGTATCCATTGGGTTACCCATGGGCACAATTTCTTACCCATGCCCTACCCATATATTTTGCGGGTATGGGTACCCATTACCCATGGGTAGAAAATCTCTTCAAGTCTTGCCCATACCCATTGTTTTCGGGTAGGGTACCCGCGGGTACCCATACCCATGTGCAAAACTGCCATCCCGAGCAACAGCACGCAGCGACCGAAGGCAAGACTAACCAAATTCTCGTGCATGCCCAATCAACACCCTGCCGTGATGCATGCAGTGGTCGTTCTGGTGCATCAAGGAAGGCATGCAGATCGTTCCACACTTGAGAAGAGGAAAAATGGAAAGGTAGAACACGGCAGCAGAGGAAGAGAACGCTAGCTAACGAGGCTAGGAGGGGATCGAGCAGGAAGTTAGTGCTCCACGCCTAAAGGTTTTGAGAAAACCTGATTTTCATAAGGTGACTTATACTCACCTAAACGGAGGGAGTATTCCTTAACCAGAGAATGTTGTGTCTCCCACTCACGCGCTCAAAAAAAACTATGACACATTTTTTTATCTGTTTGCATAGGTCCCACCTATCAGGAAGGATGGGCACGTACACGAACAGGTACGACTCATCAGTCTACCCGCATAGCCTTTTCGTTTAGTCTACCTAGCCGTCTAATCAACTGCCTGCATGCCACTTCTCCCATTTACTTCTCCATCGAGAACCGATTCTCCTCGGCTTCTTCACCTCCCCTTCGTCTTCATTTGCATCCAAACCCCACTGCGTTCACATTGTTTTAACCTCTTTAAATAATCATCTACTACTTCAGTTACACTAGCCATCTAATCCTAATTCTCCAAACCATAGCCCTCCGTTCCAGCGGTTCCAAATGGCGGAAGAGATCGAGATGCAGGTTTTTAGCGTCCAACATGTCCTCGTCGAAGGCTCGATGCGCATAGTTGCCACCGTCACCGTCCACCCAAGGGTTGTTCAGTAGTGGATCAACAATGTATCCAACTCCCTCGAATAGGTAGAGACGAGGGTCATTGGTCTCGACGCAGAGTACACGGAGCGTGCCCCTGGGAAGATCGAGCGCGCCGCCGTCCTTCAGCTATGCCACGAAGATGATGTTTTGGTGTACCACATCATACACTTGCCCTCCATACCAGGTGAGCTTCACGATTTCTTGTCTCGGGAGGACGTATACTTCTGTGGGGCAGCCATCGAAGGGGACAAACAGAAGCTGGAACCGTACAACCTTGATTTGAAAAGCATCGCTGACCTACAAACCAGAATCAAAATTCTTGTAGAAGATTGTGATAAACAGTCACCATCCCTATTCGACGTAGCAAATTTTGTGCTCGGTACAAATCTTCAGAAGGGTGAAGAAGAAGAAGAAGAAGAAGAAGAAGAGGAAGAAGAGGAAGAAGAAGAAGAAGAAGAAGAAGAAGAAGACGAAGAAGACGAAGAAGAAGAAGGAAGAAGAAGGAAGAAGAAGCAGGAAGAAGAAGGAAGAAGAAGGAAGAAGAAGAAGAAGAAGAAGAAGAAGAAGAAGAAGAAGAAGAAGAAGAAGAAGAAGAAGAAGAAGAAGAAGAAGAAGAAGAAGAAGGAAGAAGAAGAAGAAGGAAGAAGAAGAAGAAGCAGGAAGAAGAAGGAAGAAGAAGAAGAAGAAGAAGAAGAAGAAGAAGAAGAAGAAGAAGAAGAAGAAAAGGCTGCACCAGCAGGAGGGCATTATGGATGGATGAACTATTTCCTCTCTTGTAAAAAAAATTATTCCCTCTCGGTGTATATTGATATAGATGGATTATTTCGATGGTGTGCATGTCTTTGGAACAGAGTAGTAGCGTGGGTCCGCTTGACTATAAGGAACTATTTATCCGCATATATAGCTTTCTCTGCTACTCCTTCCAGTGATCGGTATGCAGTGCATGTGTCCGTAGACATGACAGCTTGTCCATGGAAGTTCAACTATGGTTTTTGTGCGCCGGGCCACCGACCGACGGCTAAGGAGCGGCGGTTTTTGTGGCGAGGTCGAGGTGCTTCTCAGCAAAGGCATCGAAGGCTTCCAGCCGGTTGAGGAAGGCCAACGTCGTAGCGTCCTCACTGGCCTTGTAGATACCTATGTACATGATTTCCTCGTACACGTGGATGTGTAGGTCGACGAATTCTTGCAGGGCGAGGCACCTCGCGGCGGGCGTGACCTCCAGGTGGACATTCTTCGTGGCATCGGCGGGCAGTTGGAGGGCCACCAGTGCTTGAAAGAGGTTCCAGCCATGGAGGCCGATTAGGGTGGCAGGCAATGAGGAGCCCGGGCGCGCGGGCTGGAGGAGTACGAGATGTCGTCCGCGAGCTTCTTGAGGACGGTGAACTTGTTGCTAGTGGCAACGATCATCTGGTCCAACTGAGAGTCGTAGTTGGCGTCGACGGCGGCCATCCACCATCCGGTCTCCAACACCGTCTGGAGACGATCCTCAGCGCCATGCTGCAGGCCGGTGTCGTGGACCATCTGGCGCAGCCGCTGGCCGCTCACGCGCATCGCCGCCATGGGTCTGGAGTGAGCTCTTTTGTGCTTAGTGTAGGTGCTTAGGAAAATGCTTAGGTGCGTATGATGTCGTAGATGCATTGGAATGGAGGGGCACCTTTATATGAGGGCAATGAGGGCAAACTGCATTGCATTCACATCGTGCAGCCTCTTTTCCCAGACCTCCTCCCATTACTTCCCTCATGCATTAATTGAAGGAGGATGCATTGGCCGTTCAACATATTGGGAACCGCTACTCCCTCCCTCGTCTACATTAAAGCCGTATCGGGAACTGCACCGCCCGCTGTCAAATCGAATACTCCCTCTCTATATGTACCAGTTTTTTTTAATTTCAAGTTTTGCTCCATGGCGCAATCCATCGATACTACTACTATACAAAAGTGGAGTATACACATTTTCACGAGAGGCGAGGGCCTCTGTGATTTGACGGCTCATTACTGCTGTCAAATCGAATAGTACTGCGCCGCCCGCTGCACGCCCGGCGCCTCCATTAAACCCCTCCGTTAAACCCACATGCAAACCAAGAATCCTACTCTGGCCACACGTCCGTTCATGAGCGGGCTAGAATTAAACGCAACACCGGCCGAGCTCCTACCATCCGCCCTCAGTTTAAACGAGGCCAGACGCCGGCCAAGCTCCTACCATCCGCCCTCTATTTACACGAGGCCAGACAGAGAGCAGACAAGAATCGCACCCCTTCGCCGCTCCCCCATCTCCTCCTTCACCATTTTCTCCACTCTTCCGATGGCTTCCGATGAGCCGTTCTCCGGCATATTACCCGGCTGGGTGGCCCGCCGAGCCCTCAGGATACGGGCGAGGCCGCTCGGTGCTTCACTAACCTTGCTTGGCCTGATGGAGCCAGTTGCCACCCTAAGCAGGCGCGTGGTTCAGCAACTCGCCGCTCCAGTTCAGCTCGATGAGGAGTGGCGAGTTGATCCACGCCGGCACAGCGACGAGCACGCTGGTACGGGCGTCGTCACTGCCGCGTCGTACCACGCCACCAGTGTCTGCGGTGGCCGCGCCTCCCGTGTCTATGGGCGCGCCTCCCGTGCCTGCGGCAGCGCCATGCAGGCAGAGACAGAAGCCGGGTGCATGGAGAGCGACAAGTCGGCGGCCAGCTTCTCCGTGTCCGCCGCCATCATCAAGGAGAAGTAGAACACGGGAGGCTGCCGCCACTTGGGACCCATGAAGGCCACCGCCGAGGCGACGATCGTGGATTCAGGTGGTTTGTTTGCTGCTTCGTCTCTTCCGAGGACCTTCGTCGACCCCGCAAGTGTCTGACGGACATGAGGAAGACAAAGGGATCCGCGGGCGGCCATTTAGAACTAAAATAAGTCTAGATACATCCATTTCTAGGACAAGTATTTCCGGACGGAGGGAGTATTAATTATACAAGAGAGCCGGATTGGCACCTCTTAGTTCATGTAAATGTAATGAAATCCATCATGTTTATATGAAGATCTGGCTTTTTTATACGAAATCCTTCATGCTTATATGAAATCAGTCCGTGTTTGCACGAATTTCATCTGGTTGGTTAGAGTTGTAAAAATGTATGCCGTTGGCATTTGATGTCGTCATCCGCTTAAGGAAGTGGGAGGAAATTTGCCGGCTGCCGTTGGAGATGCTCTTTATGCTGGAAATAATAGAGTGACATCCAATCCATTTGAGTTAACTGCCTGTATGATTGTCCCTCTATAAAAAGTTAATTGCATGTACAGTGTACACGTGACTTGCAGGGTGGCTACAGCTTCGTACAGAAAGTTAAAAAGAAACAAGTCCATCCTTAATCTTGTATTCTAAGTACTCTGTGGGTTCCACTATCAGTACAGTAGCGAAAGAAGTATATATTAAATAAGTAGAGTAATATATAATATAAAAATATAAAGTTAAAAGACAAAATTCGAACTCATGTCATCGCGTTGCGAGCATCCGGCGCTAACCAGCCCAGCACATTTTTGTTGTAGACCATGCTGGAGATATATCTCCATGTCTACTCTTATATATACTCCATTTGTTCCAAAATATTTGTCTTTTTCAGATTTCAAATGGACTACCACATACAGATGTGTATGTAGACATATTTTAGAGTGTAGATTCACTCATTTGCTCTGTATGTCTTTTCAGGAAGGGGGCAGATTTGTCCTTGATTTATTTATGAGGTATCCAGATGGCACTGCACCGCCAAGAAAAGAGGGTAACATCAAAATTATGGACTGCTTTTTTGAGTATATTGGTAAGGTCCGGTCATAGTCACTTGTTTGAAATCTCTAAAAAGACAAATACTCCCTCCGTCCGGAAATACTTGTCATCAAAATGGATAAAAGGAAATGTATCTGGACGTATTTTAGTTTTAGATACATCTCTTTTTATCCATTTTGATGACAAGTATTTTCGGACGGAGGGAGTAGAAAACAGAGTTGGTGATGATGGTGTGCGTGCCATCCTGCAATATAGGTCGCCGGATTTATATCTAACGGATAGGAAAGAAACTATGGCAATTTTGCAAAAATATACCCACACGTCTCTCCACGTTCACAAATAAGGCCTTCCCTCGTTCAACCTTTTCTGTCACAAGATAAACTACTCATACAAATGCATCTTGATGTTCCGTGCAACGCACGGGCAGCTAGCTAATTTCTTTTAAAATTGTTGCTGCGATAATTGGTTTGAAGTGATATATTTTATGTCTGCCCCGAATGATTTCAGATTCACTAGTAGTAACAAAGAAAAGGTTGCCTTGTTAATTAACAGAAAATAGGGTGAAAACTATCACATGAGGCTGGTAAAAACAAGGCACACTGGGTTCAGCGTCATCGTCACTACAGCTGTGCGCGCGCGAGAAGTCTACATATCGAGGGGGCTACCGAGCGAGGCACCGAGACACAATGTTTGAGAGAGAAACCAATTGATAGATTATGATCAGATCAAGTTGTCACCATTTTGCTGTCATTGTTGGGGGGGAGGGAGAGAAAGACGCATCGAGAGTGTGCACGGTAGGCACAGAGGCACAACTAGCGAGTGTGTGTGTGTGTGTGTTTGAAAGAGGAGTAGATAGATTATTATCAAGATCGATGTGCCACCCTACTCCTTCGGTGCCGGGTAGTGTGTGTGTGTATGTTTGAGAGAAAAGCCAGTCGATAGATTAGTATCAAGATCGAGGTGTCACCCTACTCCTTCGGTGTTGGGAAGTGTGGGTGTGTGGGGGGGCAGTGACACTCACATATCTCTACTCTTACAAAAACAGAGTTGGTGATGATGGTGTTCCTGCCATCCTATAATATAGGCCATCCGATTTATATCCGACGGACAGGAAGGAAACTATGGCAATTTTGCAAAAAGATACCCACACCCCTCTCCGCATTTGCAAATAAGGCATTCCCTCGTTCATCCTTTTCTCCCACAAGATAAACTTCTCATACAAATGCATCTTGATGTTCCGTGCAATGCATGGGCATCTTGCTAGTAGGGAGAAGGAGTTTGTGTGATAGATATCTAGCTATATTAAGGGATAGGTAGATAGCATATGTGTGAGAGACATTATTATACTTTGAGACATTAGTGGCTGTGGGTGGGCGGAATTAAACGGGTGGGCGTGTTAGGCATAGAGAGCGTGTGTGTTTCTGTGTGAGAGACTTGTAGGACGGGGTAGAAAGACGAATTTAACCCTCGCGGAGGGAGAGAAATACACGAAGTGCGCGTGTGTGATTCCGATGCCCACAGGGAAATGAGATATGTATGCGTGTGAGAGAGATTGCATAATTCATTCACGTATCACTATCTAGTGATCATGGACGTGCATCGCTTGAACATAAGTCAATATCTACTTCGTATCCTGGTCAAAGGTACAATATCTATTCAACGCTATAAAGATTGGACACTCACATATCACATTTTTTTCTATTTAAATAAACCTTTTCAGTTGTGCATGCCAAAGTTACAGTGATGTTTCTTCAAACAACCAATGTAGCTACATGCACCATTGTTACTCTTGCATTCAAATTCATTAGTCTTGGATGATTTAAGTTTCTATTTTGAAGTAACATATGTAATATTCATATACGAATTCAACGGGTACGCAATTTATGAAATGGAGGCTATGTAATCATATGAGGTAACACTTTTAAGTAGCTAACTACAATATCCATTTCTTTTTGTGTGCCTCTACACTAACACGTCAATGCATTATGTTTAAAGTAAATAACCAATGGCACTAAATTATCTATTTACACGAGAAATACATAGAGCGTTTGATCCCTTTTTTGTGAACGCGCCACTACACCCGTACGATTGGCCGCGTCCGTGTGAACGTCCAAGTTATCGGCGCATCATCCCGAGTTATTGTCTTTTTTTCTAGGGTGGACTTCACACCAGTTATTAACTGCTGACGCGTGCCCCGTGTACACAGTCTAGCATGACCTACCCGTTAGCATGGTCCAAAATTAGTTGAAACTGGATACGAACGATCCCGCGGGCGGCAAAATCTCCCGCCTCCTTCTAAAATTTCCGCCATCTTAGTCTTTAGCATGCGAAATCCCCCTTTTGTCCTTGGTGCACGGAGACCAACAATTACAATACCGCCCTCATCTACATGATAGGCCAGGGCTGCTTTGGTAACTTCCGGTTCCCCCACTACACAGCACCCCCATTTCCTCTCCCCCTCTCGCAAAAACGACTAACTCCACAACACTAGAGCATCTTACATCACGCCGTCCGTACTTCATCGCCCTTTCTCCCCTCCCCTCTCGAAACCCTAGACTGCTCATCCACCGGCGTACCATAGCCCATTCACTGCCAGTGGTGTCCACCTCGCCGGATATGCTTCTGCGGCCGCATCTACCCCTCCCACCTCCCCTAGAAACAAGTAAACTGCTCATCCACCACTGTACCACAGCCCATTCAGTGCCGGCCTTGTCCACGGCACCGGATCTGCTTCGCCGGTACTCTCGTCAACCGCCGCGCATCTACAGCGGCTCATTCGTACTCCCCACCGAAGGCGCTTCGTCCACACCCCCCGGAGCCGCCCCACCGATGCCCCCGTTGACGGCCTCTGTTCCTCTTCGTCGACACCTTCCTCAACCCTACCGGAGCCGCTTCGCCGACATCATCGTCAACCCTACCGGAGTAGCTTCGCCTATACCATTCTCAACCCTACCGGGGCCGCTTTGCCAACTCACAAGTCCACGGCCACAGATCCGCTTCCTCGCACCCTCATCCAACCTACCGGAGCAACTTCTGACACCCCGTCCACGGCCGCAGATCCGCATCGTCGACACCACCCTTAACCCAACCACCGGAGCAACTTCTGACGCCCCGTCCATGGCCTCAGATCCGCATCGTCGACACCATCCTTAACCCAACCACCGGAGCAGCTTCTGACGCCCCGTCCACGGCCGCAGATCCGCGTCGTCGGCACCATCCTTAACCCAACCACCGGAGTAGCTTCACCTACGCCCTCGTCCACGGCCACAGATCCGCTTCGCCCACACCATAGTCCACCCTACCGGACCCTCTCCACAAACACCCTACTCGACGGTTCTAGATCTCCTTACCGGACCCCGACAGCCAGCGCAGCGTCATCACCCTCGACGTTTCTAACCTGATTCCCACCGCCTAGAGAGATGCCAAGCACCCACCACGGACTAGGTACTTGTCACCTTTAAACCCGTCCAGCATCACCTGCCCGATGTACTTCAAATATACTAACCGGTCGCTATTACCTGTTATGCAGCTGGCAAAAACTACAAGGACGATGTTTCTTCTGGATCTAACAGCTTGGCCAACCAAGATCCTGGACTGAGGCATTGCTATGATCTTGTAAGCGTGTCTCTCTCTCTCTCCTGTATTGTTCTGTGCCTACCAGCGTGCTTTGCTAGGATTTTCGACAAGTAATCCCTTTGTGCAGACAATGATTTCTACTACTGGCTGCTAAATTAGATATGTAGATGTCATACATGATACTACCTCATACCTCCATTCCTAAATATAAGTCTTTCTAGAGATTCCACTATAGGCTACATACGGAGCAAAATGAGTGAATCTACACTCGAAAATGCATCTATATACATCTATATGTGGTCCATACTGGAATCTCTACAAAGACATATATTTATGAACAGGGGCAGTACATTACACAAAATCGTAGGTGGCGTGTAGGAATTCCAGTGCACTACGTTAGGCTCCCTTAGAGTGCCTGCTAGTCCAGCATACAGAGTCATGGCTAGTTTATGGTACGCACACAATCGTTAATTGGTGGTTTAAATATGCGCAAGGGATATGCAATGTAGTATCATGTAGAGATGTCTGAAATTAGCCGTGTCAACTTGCAGATAGGGTTACACAATGAAAAAGTACAAGATGTATGTGGCAATTTCATGGAACATCGCAAAAAAAGGAGAGGCAGCGGTGAGCCTATACAGTGTGCTATGGTATGTCACTCCTCCATTGCAATCATCGTGACATGTTATTTGTATGCTAGTTCTATTAGCCAAGTTTCTTGGGGACAGTTATTACGAGTTATCCTAAGAAAATAAGCACCTGTGAATATAAGCTCCATGTACTAAGCCACCAGTTCTTTTCATTGCGTTTTCAGGTTATCTTTGGTATGATCAGTGGAAAGTCTAGACTGCATTATATTTTTTTTCATTTTGCTGCCCATATGGAAATTAATTTGACTTGCAAACATCACAAGTTGAACCCAGTGCAATAATTAATATGATAGGAAAACAGACCATCACTATTTGCTCAAAATGCAAATACAAAGAACCATCTACTTGGCACAATCTACTTTGGTCAATGTTTTCCATAGAGATCCCATTGCCTAATTTAAACAAAGAACGCATGACCCACATTTAAATGAAGAACAATTATTTATTGAAATTCGATGGTCCAAGTGGCTGGTTATTATCGTTTAGTAGTACCACCTGAAAGCATCATATAGCAGCAGCAGCAGCTCATAGCAACTCATCATACAGCAGTAGCAGTCTGCAATTCATCATATACCAGCAGCAGCTCATAGCAATTCATCATATAGCAGCAGCAGGAGCAGCTCATAGCAATTCATCATATAGCAGCAGCAGGAGTAGCTCATAGCAATTCATCATATAGCAGCAGCAGGAGCAGCTTGTAGCAACTCATCATATAGCAGCAGCAGCAGCAGCTCATAGAAATTCAACATATAGCAGCAGCAGCTCATAGCAACTCATCATACAGCAGCAGCATCTCATAGCAATTCATCATATAGCAGCAGCAGGAGCAGCTCATAGCAATGCATCATATAGCAGTAGCAGAAGAAGCTCATAGCAATTCATCATATAGTGGATCAGAATGAAAATTTGGCAAAAAATCAGAGGAGATCCTCACCTTGTTGGATGAGCCCATCCTTCAACAGCACCTCAAGGCCATGTCCTGGGAGGAGGGGAGGGGAATAAGGTGCCTTCTGCCGCAGTGTGGCATCAGCCGTAGTTGTGCAGCGCCCACCGGAGTAGTGCATTGGACGAACCACAGTGGAGCAGCTGCTGGAGACCATGAGAATGAGGGGCGGCGCCAGAGGGAGGAGCAGCCAGGGAGATTTGCCCCTACCCGCCGGCCATGTAGCCTGGCTGGACATAGCATCATCGAGGACCAGGCCAGATGGGACCAGTGGCGACGGCTCGCTGGAGGAACCCTAGTGCTGCAGGCAGGGGATCAAGGCAGAGAGAAAGGAGAGAGGAGATGCAAGCGGGCAGGGCAATGAATGCTTGCGTGTTTGTTTGTACTTGGGGGTCAGGTGTGACACGGGCATCAGCAGTTGCATTTTGAGTGTAATATAGGCAGACAACAGAGTCATTTCACTATTCCCCTTCCCTTCAATTTTTAGTGTGGTTCTACCCGAAACACCCCCCCTCTAAAGCGAAATTAGTTAAGCCCAAGCCCATAACTCAAAAATGACTTCTTTACATCTTTTATGGCTTATTTTGACAATATGCCCTGAAAGGGCGGAATCGAACTGGCCCTTAACCTGCAATTCAATTGTGCGTGCAATGATGAATCACTCCTGCCTGCTATCTGTACATTTAGGCATCATCATACATGACATAACCTAATACACGTGCATTCCATTGTAGAATCTGGAATATGCAATGTTTATGTTAGTTCATACATTGCGCATGATGTTTAAATGCCCCTTAAATCTGGTCAGTCAAGTGATGGTCTTTAAGCCTCCTTCTTTGCTTCTTTTCTTGATATGTAAGATTTGCTCACACATATGTTCAATTGCTTGTTTGCATCAGCCAGCCATACTAGGACTGTTTGCTTTGATTACTTGTTGTTCTTGACCTAACACTCTAACAGAGCTTGTCAACGATTTAAACACTAAGGGCTGCTGTAGTGGGGCCTTGTCTAACTCATAGGTGACATAAAGGTTTGGCTGTACACTACAGTAGGCTCTCCAAGAGTACCTGGAGATCCAGTTCGAAGGTATGCCTAGTTTCTACATAGTGCAGGCATAGTAAATGCTCATTTCATTGTGTGCAAGTGCAAGAGATGCGGCATGTTTAATTATGTGGTGTTGTTTTGTTATAATCTCATCCTTTTGTGTTCACAGACTGGAAAGTATGCATATTTATCTTCCAAGGAGACGAGTAACTAGTTTGTGTCACCTTGCAGAGGGGGTGCAATGAAGATAAGATTGAGGATTTCCAAGTACAAGATGTTAGGAAGGAGCCTTGCAAGAGAAGTAGGAGCTGCGCTAAGCCTCTTCAACCTGCTAAGGTAAGTCACTGTATGCAACTCAACAGTTCAATTCCTTGTTTGTTTCAGGCATAGTTAATTTTATCTTTTCAATTGCTTTATTTGTCCTCAGTTAATGATATGCCCAAATAATCATGCCTGATGTTCGATACTTGTATCACTATTAGTTGACATAATTAAAGGCCTTACCATTTAATTACTCTGCCGAAGTGTGCCTGAAGCTTTGAAGTCTATTAACCAACTATTATTGCATAAGGCTCACAATCTAGTTTATACTACGCTAATGATTTCATAGTTTTGCCTGCTGTAGTATGTTTGTATGAAACCCTCTACTGTTCATTATGCTCCCTAAGACTTTAATTGAGGCACAAAATGCCAAGTGCTTGCTTACTTATACGCAACGTGCTGTCTAAATTTGTAACTTGTCTGTGTTTTTGATTGGGCCCCAACATCATGCTCCTCTGGTGAGCTAAGAGGGATTTCTGTATGCAGGCTGCACAGACTATCTTTTTTATAATTTTTAAAATATCACCTGCTTATGCTTCATGACATGTAACATTTTTTTTGAAAGTGACGTGTAACATTATTGTTAGTCCTGTTTTTCCATGTAGTACAAAATAGTGTCTTGTTCGCTTCACTGTTGTAACTATATTTTTGCCCTAGTCATGTGTACTTACAGAAACATTTCAGGATGAAGTGACATCAACACAAAGATCTGTGAGCAGTGCGGCATGGCCGTTACCGAATGATTATGGATTGGAATTGGAATGTGCTGATGTTCTCGAGCATCAACTAGAGGTGGCAAGACAACATGTACATGATTGTCAACGTATAATCAACAAGTTGAGACTGGACATGCAGGTATTAGATGCAGGAGTAAAAAATGAAACAAGACACTGAGGTAACCATGAAGGAATTGGAGATTTTGTAGACTAAAATTTGTGCTATCTGAATCCAGCCAATCCTATTTTCTGAAGAGATTATAGTTCAAATGGAGTTAAGTTGATGCGCATCCATGATGTATGAGTTGTATTTGCCCAGTGTATGTAATTTGTTGTTTGTGTATGCTTTATTATCACCTGTGCCGAACCATAATGCCCAGTGGGTATAATCGGCTGTAATTTCTTTATTGTATAGTGTAGGACTATTCTACCTTTCTATGCCTTGATCTCTTTGTTGTATAGTGTATGCTTTTTAGAGGTGATAGTATTGAGTAGGATAATTCTTTGAATATGCTATATTGTTCAAACGGGGGCCAACTCACCCGACCATGGCCCTTCATGGGCCGTCGAATCCATGGGCCTTCTACGTCTCGTAGGATCCATGGGCCTTCTATGTCTCGTAGGATCCATGGGCCTTCTACATCTCGTAGGATCCATGGGCCTTCTATGTCTCATAGGATCCATGGGCCGCAAACTCATTTATGGGTCTTGTATGGGCCTTTAATGGGCCGTAGACGGGCCTTTAATGGAAATCGTATGTTTTATGGGCTGACCATAATGGGCCGTTAATAGGCCGTATTTGGTGATGCTATGAAAATGGCCCAATAGACTAACGGTCCACAAACGGTTCGACTGTAACGACGGGCTGAATTTGGCCCACAAGCAGAAAATGACAGTAACGGGTCGTAAGTAACCGAATGCTGCAAATGAGGCCAAGAATAAATGGGCCCTCAGAAGGCCGAAAGTTAACTTGGGCTGGAAACGGCCCAACGGAATAACGGGTCGTTAATGGGTATAAAGTGATACAATTTTCATTACGGGCCAGTTTCACCACAGACCGTTAATGGGTGTAAAGTAATACACTGTTCATTACGGGCCAGTTTCAGCATGGGCCGCTAATGGGCCAAGAGTTACAAAGGGCCTCATATGGTCCGAAAGACTTCATGGGCTATACATGGGCCAGAAGTGAAAACGGGCTGGAATCATATTTGATAGCCCAGATGATGCTACTGGGCCTAATTCGGATAGGGCGTAACGGGCCTTGGGTTAGCGGGCTGTAAATGGGCTATATGCGAACATACCGTTAACAGGCTTTCCATGGGCCGGCCCGCCACCTTTTGACCAAGTCAAACGGGCCGGCCTTTTCACAGGAATGGGTCACTGTTGGGCCGTGCCACGTGTGGACGTATCATAGGCGCCTTCTGTCCAGTGAGTGGATGACATTTGTCCCAACAATGAGCCGACACGTGTTTCCTCTAGCCAATGATGATTTTACACGTGGAAAATCCCCATTGGTCGGGGCTATTAATGGGTTATCAGATCCAAAACCCGACCCGATAGCTTAACGGCGTTCCGTTACGGTGGATGCCACGTGTCGGTCACCCTTGACGAAAGCACTTCTGTGACGCGTGATTTATCATCATGGAAGTGGACACTTCCGTGATGATAATTTTGGTAATGTCATGGAACACTTCTACGACAGCACATGTATGACTATCTTGATTCTGTCATAAATTTGTCATGGATGTACATGCATGACAAAAAACGCGACCTACTGTGACAAACATGTATCATCACGGAAGTGTATTTTTTTGTAGTGTCAAGATGGCAGTTAAGGACCAGGAGAAGACAGCTTTCATCACTCTGTTCGGAGCCTTCTTCTATGTGTCTATGCCTTTTGGGCTTAAGAGTGCCCAGGCGACTTATCAGTGGTGTGTGCAGAACTGCCTTCACAATCAGATTGGGCGTAATGTTCATGCTTATGTGGACGATATAGTGGTGAAATCCAGAGAGAAGGAAACCTTGGTAACTGATCTAAAGGAAACCTTTGATAACCTCCGGGTCTACAAGATGATGCTCAACCTGGCCAAGTGTGTTTTTGGAGTCCCAGCTGGCAAGCTCTTGGGTTTTTTGGTGTCTAATAGAGGTATTGAGGCTAACCCGGAGAAAATTATGGCAATTACATCTCTGGCCAAACCGGTGTGCATCAATGACGTTCAGTGGTTGGCGGGTCGCGTCGCGGCCTTAAGACGGTTCATAAGTTGGCTAGGGGAGAAGGCGATACCTTTGTATCAAATGATGAAAAAGGCGGATGACTTTGTCTAGAGTGACGCTGCTAACTCTGCCTTTGAGGATCTGAAGAAACAGCTCGATGAGCCGCCGGTTCTTGCTGCTCCAGTTGAGAAGGAGCCATTGTTGTTGTACGTAGTTGCTAATTCACGTGTTGTCAGTGCGGCCATTGTTTTGGAGCGTAAGGAGGCTGGCAAAGAACATCCGGTCCAACGGCCGGTTTACTACGTCAGTGAGGTGCTCATTGAGTCTAAACAGAGATATCCACATTGGCAGAAGCTTGTTTATGGGGTGTTCATGGCAAGCCGAAAGCTCAAGCATTACTTCCAGGGTCATCCAATTACTGTGGTTAGCTCTGCTCCTCTAGGAGACATTATTCAAAATAGAGAAGCCACAGGACGAGTCGCCAAGTGGGCCATTGAACTTGGATATCATGGTTTAAAATATGTGCCACGTACTGCGATCAAGTCTCAAGCATTGGTTGACTCCATTAATGACTGGACAGAGTTACAGACACCGGAGGAGAAGCCAGACAACACATATTGGACAATTGACTTTGACTGGTCCAGACAATTGGAAGGCTCGGGGGCTGGAGTTGTTTTAACCTCTCCTCGAGGCGACAAATTCTATTATGTGTTACGATTGATGTTTTTGTGCACTAACAACACAGCTGAGTACGAGGCCTTACTTCACGGTCTTCGAATGGCTAAGGAAATGAGTTTGAGACGGGTACAGTGTCTAGGTGACTCGGATCTGGTAGCTCAACAAGTATCAGGCAAGTGGGATTCTAAGGATCCTCTCATGGCGGCTTATCGCCGTGAGGTCGACGCTGTGGCTGGGTATTTCAAAGGTTATCAAGTGGAGCACATTGACCGCAGAAAGAATGAAGCGGCCGATGCCTTAAGCCGATTGGGATCTCAGCGTAAGCCGGTGCCACCGAACACCTTTTTGGATGTTTTACATAACCCGTCTGTTAAGTTGCCTACAGAGGAAGATTTGGCCATTCCTGACCCAGAGGTATAGTTGGTGGCGGCTCTTCATGTTATTCCAGATTCTAGATTGGACAGTATTGTTCCTGGCTTACATGACCCGTGGCGAGTTGCCAGAGGACGAGACCCTGGCCCGACAGATAACCCGGCGGTCCAAGTCAATGACGATTTTTGACGGAGAGTTGTATCATCGCAGTGTCACTAGAGCATTTCAATGTTGTGTTTCTCCTGAAGAAGGTCAAGAAATACTTTATGAGATCCATGAAGGGGATTGTGGTCATCACGCCGGGTCAAAGTCTCTTGTGGCCAAAGCTTTTCGTCATGGTTTTTACTAGCTAACGGCTCACGATGATGTGGAGGATCTAGTTAGTAGGTGTGATGGATGTCAAAAATTTGCACGACGAGCGCATGTGCCGGCTCAAGAGTTGCGGATGATTCCAATCACTTGGTCGTTTGCAGTTTTGGGGCTTGACATGGTTGGACCTTTCAAAAGGTCCAAAGATAAAAAGACACATCTTTTAGTGGCAGTTGACAAATTCACAAAATGGCTTGAGGCAGAGCCAGTGAGCAAGTGTGATGCAGCCACGGCGGTTCAGTTCATGAAAAAGGTGATTTTTCACTTTGGTTTTCCACACAGCATTATCACCGATAATGGTACTAATTTGTCCCAAGGTGTTATGGAGGAGTTCTGTCAACGTGAGCATATCCATCTTGATGTTTCTTCTGTAGCTCACCCTCAATCCAATGGTCAAGCTGAGAGAGCAAATTAGGAAATCTTAAAAGGTCTCAAGCCCCGGCTTATGGTTCCCTTACAACGGACGCCGGGCTGTTGGGTAGAGGAATTACCCTCGGTGCTGTGGAGTATCAACACCACTCCTAACAAATCTACAGGTTATACACCTTTCTTCATGGTTTATGGAGCGGAAGCAGTGCTGCCTAGTGACATTCGTCATGACTCGCCTCATTGCGGCTTACGTTGAAGCTGATAATGAACAAGCCCGACAGGATGCACTTGACTTGTTAGATGAGGAGAGAGACTTGGCGACGGATCGATCAACAATTTATCAACAGGACCTGCGCTGTTATCACAGCCATCGGGTTAAGTCCAGGACCTTTCAAGAAGGTGACCTGGTGCTCTAGCTCATCCAGGATCTGTCTGATGCATAGAAACTATCCCCGCCTTGGGAAGGACCCTTTGTGGTTAGCAAGAATTTAAACAACGGGTCATATTACCTCATTGACGTTCGAGAGCACAAAGACTCACGTAAGTCGGAGGAGGAGACCCGCCGGCCGTGGAACATTGCCCAGCTTCGGCCGTACTACACCTGAGCTACCGCTCTCATCATGTACATACTTTGACGTTGTATATATTATGATAAGTAATAAAGCAGGACCTCTGTCTTTTTCCTCTTCAAAGATCATATATCTTTACTATTTTCATTATTTAAATGTCTATTAAGGAGCTGATCGTATCTGAATCTAGCTTAACCTTTTTGGTCCGGCTTATGATCATATTCGAATCTAGCTGTAAACCTCATGGTCACTTGGGGGCTTCCTATTCAAACCAAAGAGAACATAGCTGTCGTAACCCTCTTGATCGGCTCAAAACCAAACTCACTAGGGGGCTTCTTGATCGTATCCGAATCATAGCTTAACGCCTTTTGGGTCCGACTTGGATCGTATTCAAATCAGGGTCGTTAAAAACCTCTCAAGGTCATTTGGGGGCTTCCTGTTCAAACATAGGTCATATTCGAACCAAAGAGAACATAGATGTTGGTACCCTCTTGATCGACGCAACGCCAATCGTATTCGAATCTTAGCTTAACCCCTTTGGTCCGGTTTACTGATCGTATTTGAATCAGAAACCCCCAAATTTATGATATGATATTTTGTCTTACTGCTTTTTATTGTCTCAAATCTAAACTATCAGTATGGTTTTTATTTAAGCCGGCTTGACTATTTGACAATAAGCCGCCAAGGCATGATAGTCATCACGTATTTGGAAGCATTGACTTCTCAAAAAGATTGGGTCATCAACCTCATCATCTGGATCATGAAAACCGGCAGTCCAGAAACACAAGCTAGCTCTTTCACTTTTTGTAGGAGCAAAGTTAAAACATTGCAGATGTAATCAAAGGTGTGTTGGCAAAGAGTAGTATGCAATATTTTGTGTGCGATGGCATAAGCAACAAATACAGTTTTCAAGCTAAATCTATTACAAGGCTTTGAGAGCCCACAAGATGGTTATGACTCTCCCCTCGCTGGTTCACCTCCTTCTACTGATTGGAAGCTGGGATTGGACCAGTCAAAGCCGTTCAGAGCAATGAACTCCGCTTCATCATCAATCAGGCCGGCCGGATCAACTTCCGGAGCAAAAGTGTGTTGACGAACCGGCGGGATAAGATCTGTCACCTTATAAGAGGGAGTCGCCATCTTCTTATTCTCCATATCAAAACCCGGCTGATATTTATCGATGTTGGTCTCTTCTCCAAGAATGGTAGCTTGAGGTCGAACTCCCCTCACACAGGCAATGAAGTCATCTTTCTCAAATAGAGTCACGTCTTCCTTCATGTTAGGGTACCCCTTAGCCACATCCGCCGGGTCTATATCTGTTACCCAGGCTTTGGAGCGGCTCAGGGCAGTCAGGGCTCTGGCTCTGGCACATGATCGTTTGACCTCTTGAAACCTGGCGGGTAAGATTGATAACTTCTTCAAGACATCGCTCAACTGATTGGGTCCTTGGTTGGCAGGGGAGATGGTGGCAAGTGCTCGTTGAGCGCCAGTATACAATTGCTCCACCAAGGTATAAACTGCCTTCAATTTGGTCACACTGTCTTGGCTTAGATTTCTGCTTCGTGGACCTGCGAGTGTTTTTTAAACAAAGGCTCAGCAGGCAGCTTATATTCCGGGTCAAAAGAAGGTATAAGTGATTAATACAGATGACTTACCAAAGATAGCGGGGTCCATTTGAGACACCCGGTTCTTTAAGCCGGTGAGCTCCGTGGTAACCTCCTAAAGAGCCGCCTCAGCTGTTTCAGTACGTTGTATTAGCAGCGTCTTTTCTTCGGCCCAGGATTTCTTCTTTGCAGTCAAGCTGGTCTTCAATTTTTCTGTCTCAGAAAGACTCAATTGGAGTTTAGAGTCAGCAGTCTTGATTTCTGCATCTTGATCCATCAGCCGGGTCTTTGCATCAGTTAATTGGGAGCCCAATTCAGATAGGGCGTTCTACAAAACATACGCATGTGTGTCAAGGCTTAAACTAAAAGTTATAAGGGTTCAAGTCTCAAGTACTATGCACCGCAATACCACTTGACACTTGGGGGCTAATGTCTGCGAAAGCAATTTTTTATGACTCTTATATGTTTCAAGTCCCAACTGTTTTACAAAGTAACAGCACTTTGCACTTGGGGGCTAATGCATGATATTCAGAAAGTTTCTCAAGATTAAGCCGGATTGCAATACTTATTGGGACTAGTAAAAGACAGTTATGAAGTTAAGTACCGGTTCATTTATGATAAATTGAGCCGACCCTTGGGGACTACAGGTGAAGTTTACGCTACTTTGTTGTACTTTCGAAAAGCTTAGAGACAAAGTATCAACCTATATCATAAAGTCTACAGATCATTCAGGTTCATCATCTGAAGACTTGGGGGCTGGCAGAGTATAAGTGAACCGGAGAACATACCTCATATTTTAGCTGCAATTGCTTGACCATCTCAATTTCCGACTCACGGCTGGAATGCACATGACTGAGATAGCCGGATAGTATGTCACTAGCATTCAGATGAGTGTAGTGAGAGATATCAAAATGCACTTTCTGCTTCTCCAAGGCTTCTTGCTTAGCAGTGTGCCGGGCTAATACAGTGGGGGTCCCCGGTTCAACAAATCGGCTACCAGTAATCAACACGTCAGTATCAGAAGTTGTTGGCGGGTTAGCTGAACTCGATGGTTCAGTGATAGTCGGATTAAGGGTGATCTCATCGGCTGACAACTCAGGAGGATCCAATTGAGTATGAACAGCCGGGTCTTCACGTGCTTCAGTTTCAAAGGGAGGAGTTGGCATGGCCGGTTCAGGTGCAGGAACCTTCGGGTCTTCTGACGGCATAATCACCTTGGCCTTCTTGGATTTGGCTTGGCCGCTAAGAAAAGTTTTATGAGACAGTTAGTGTAAGGATGCAGTTTTTAAAGATACACAGGAAAGCTGATTTTTCCTTACCCAGGAGCAGTTTTGAAAGCCGGAAACTGAGTCTGAGATGAGTCGCCAGAAGAGCGAGAAACCTCCTGCAAAAGGTAAAATAAAGTCAGTGATGCAAGGGAATAGATTCATTAATGAAAGCAAAAGATGAAGATGAAAGAAACCTCATTCTAGCGTTTTCGAGGAGTTTGTTGTAAAACGGAAGGCGGTTCATCGTCGTCATTATTCCGGGTCTGACAGCGGCTCTCATGTTGCTGCTTTTTCAAAAGAAAATGAGGGTCCAAATAAGCCAAAGGGTGCGAAAACCTTACTTTCCGGGTTACCAGTCGAAGTTTCTATCTTGGCAAATGGGCTGAGTCGAAGGAAATAGTTACCTCTTCTTCTATGGCCTGGCTCGCCCACATGTCGTCCTGGCAATAGTCAGTGTCAATAAGGTTATTAAAAAACTGGCCAAGGGAGTCAAGGGCTACCTCCGACTTAGTAACATCGTCAAGCTTTAACAGGTCCGAAGCAGTGCTCCTCTT
Organism: Triticum urartu; assembly: GCF_003073215.2. Classification (NCBI taxonomy): domain Eukaryota; kingdom Viridiplantae; phylum Streptophyta; class Magnoliopsida; order Poales; family Poaceae; genus Triticum; species Triticum urartu. The sequence goes on from NC_053022.1 coordinate 123,464,427, forward strand.
CTTCTTGGACCTCCGGGTCGTCTTCCTGGCGGCTATGGCAGCGGCTCTAGCCTTCCTGGCAGCTTCATGGTCATACTTGGCTTTCCAGAAGTCAGATTTGGCCTGTAAACAAATAAACAGGATAAAAGGTCATGCAAGTATTTAAAACTACTGAGGAAAACACAAAAAGAGAAAGAAGTCAGGGGTTTTTCACCTCTGGTGTCGGGTTAAGTTTGCAGAAGGGGTTTAACCCAACCTTACCGCAGTCTTCATATTTTCCGTTCATAAGGATGGTTGACATTGCAACAATGTCTTCTTCAGTTAGTTGTACAGAGTTGTGACGCAGAGAATCATCTGGGCCTCCACCATATTCATACATCAATTTGGATCGGCGGCTTAGAGGGATGACCCGCCACGAGATCCAGCAACGGATCAAGTCAAATCTAGTTAAGCCATTCACCAATAAGGCATTAATCCTTTTAATAGATGGAATAAGCTTCTTGCGTTCAGCAGTAGTAAGCTTATCAGGGAGCACAAACTTGGAATCCATACGATCCGCGCGATAACCCGGCAGTGGTTTTTCATTGGCTGGTGACGTATCTTGGCAATAGAACCAGGTCTGATTCCAATCTTTGGGATGAATCGGTAAGACTATTAAGGGAAAGACGGCGCCCTGTCGGCGCTGAATGGAGATTCCACCGAGTTCCAAGCTAGGGCCATTGGTACACTCATTCTGGCAGTTCAAATAAAAGTACTCTTTGAAGAGTTCCACAGTCAGATCTTCTTGAAGATACACCTCATAGAGAACTTGAAAATTGCAGATGTTGGATATGGAATTGGGTCCAAGATCTTGAGGGTGAAGTTTGAAAAATGAAGAACGTCTCTGAAGAACTTTGAGCCGGGTGGTGAAAAACCCTGATTCATATGGTCAGTGAAGACAATAACTTCACCGTCTTTGGGATTAGGCCGTTCCTCGTCTGGGTTAGGAGCACGATAAGACATAATGTTTTTATCTGGCAAAAATCCAATGGTGACAAACTCTTTCAAGTTATCTTCAGTTACTGTGGAGGGGACCCAGTTGCAGACTATTGGTGCTTTTGACGGCATGATGAGCAAAGGACAAATTGAAAGGAAAGCGATATGCCGGTTCAATTTGATGGTCAAATTAAAAGTTAAATGATAATGGTACAAATGAGTAATGGCGGCTTAAGTAAGGGTTAATGACATATAAAGGGTAAGTGAGCCGGCGTGATAAGCCTCCATGACTAAAGACATTCGAAGGAAGCCAAAAACAGAATTGGCTAAGTGTTGAGATAAACAGATTTCCCAAGCTATTGCTATTATTCTGAATCAAAATGGGTCAGAAAAGAAAAATAAATTCAGACCTACAGAACGAGTGCGGAGAAGTTCATTGGCTCTAAGAAGGTATCTGTGCAAAGGAAAAGGATCCGCTAGCATCTAAAATGGGCGTAAAACTACTACCGCATAAGTTCTACTTTTCTTCTGGATCAAAAGAGGGTACGGAGAAGAAACAACAAGGAGGTCTGTGGTGAACAGCGAAGAACGCTGATGAACTTGTAACCCTAAACAGATCTAAGGGCGCGGAAAGGTAGGAACTTACGAATGCAGAGCTTCTACGAAGGGTCACCGCGGTTCTCGGGACGAGCTCAGGGTGATGGAGCGGCCGACGTTGAGGGCGACGGTGAGCGCTATGGCGACGGCGGAGCTCGAGAGGCAGAGAGGTGGTGAGAATATGGAAGGAAGAAGAATAAAGGGGAAGGACCGGCCGAGCTTATTTATAAGGGGATAAGTGAACAGGCAGGCATGAAAATTGAGGAAGACCAAAATAATGATTATCCTGCTAAACAGACGCCTCGATTCTCGGAAGACATTAAAAGATAAAGATCTGTTGAAGATGACGTCATAGCAGGCTTTCATGTTTTTAGAAGATGACGTCATGGCGGGTTACAGAGTTTTTACGAAGAGAGGGAGATGGATTTCGTCTAAGTGTTGAAGATTGACAAAGAACAAAGTTCAAGTTAACCTGGGGCCTAATGTTGGCGATATAGCTACCAGGTATGACCCTCCCAGGATGGGCCGGGTCAACCCCAATGGCGGGTTACGAGAAGAAGCCTAGTAAATGTTCAAGGTGACAGTTTATTAAGACTTGTAGAAGGCCTAAGCCCAGAGAAGGCTTAAGGCCCAATATTGTAAACCGCCATATGTAAAGAAAGACTTGTAAAGAAAGGCATATAAAACAAGTCACTGAGCCGGATACGTTTTATGAGCCGGTCGGGACTCTGTAGGCCGCCAGGCGTCAACCCGTATATATAAGGGGGCGACCCGGTGGCGGCTTAGGACAAGAAACAACAGATCCATAACCAAGCAAGCGGATTCGCTCCTTGGTCATCGAAACCTAGCAATACAACATCAACTGGACTAGGCCTTACAGACGGTGTCATGGACTAGGGGGTACTCACCACGTCATCTCCCGATCTGTTAGATTGGGCCGAGGACCCCCATGGCCGTATACTCATGGGCCAGTTCGGACAGTTGTCGCATACATGGAAGATTCCACAAGACTTGGTGATCAAGACAAGGACTCCTCCCCACCGGCGTATTCGGCTAGGACTCTTGTTATCCTAGGCCTCTGGTGCATTATATAAACCGAGGCCAGGCTAGTCGATAGACAATATACATACAATCATACCATAGGCTAGCTTCTAGGGTTTAGCCTCTCTGATCTCGTGGTAGATCTACTCTTGTACTACTCATATTATCAAGAACAATCAAGCGGGACGTAGGGTTTTACCTCCATCAAGAGGGCCCAAACCTGGGTAAAACATCGTGTCCCCTGCCTCATGTTACCATCCGTCTTAGACGCACAGCTCGGGACCCCCTATCCGAGATCCGCCGGTTTTGACACCGACATTGGTGCTTTCATTGAGAGTTACGTTGTGTGTTCGGCAAAAGGTTGATGGCTCGCCTGCAGATCAACTGCGACTTCGGCATCTTCGTCACCAGCTCGACTGGTCACCTTGGTTCGACCAAGGACTACGCCCTACCTCCGATCATCATGTTCGGATGAGGGCCTTTATAAACATCAACTCCGATATCTATCAAGATCATGGAGGAATCATCCAGGCAACGTCAACATTGCCCTCGGGCGACCGTGCTATTTTTTTTTGGACAGCAAACTTGTGTCCGCCGCCACCGCCTCCTCAAGTGTCTTTTTAACGATTGCTTCGGTGGAATTATGCGGAATTGAGTCTACAACAACCCTGAAAAATTTCATCGAGTTCCGATGGAGGAATCTCTGGCAATCCACGATATACCGGAGCCCTGTCAAATCTGGACGGGAATCTGGATGAGTTTAGGGCGTGGTGTCCAGCTTCTAGATCGGACGTCCTTTGGAAGATCCAACCATTGATCGGCTGCGGAATTCCTATATCTACCACCTCTCAAAATTTCAGATTGATCCGACCGTCCAAACTCCGGGAACCTTCCGATTAGTGCATCACTTTTCGGATCTGTTTTCTGCACGAAAACGAATCCGACCCGAGTTCGTCTTTTTTATGAACGGGATTTCGGACATCCCTTTTGAAGGAAGTTTTGTATGGGGTATTGTGTTTTGTTCCCGAACACATCCCACTAACTTTAAGATCTTTTGAACATGATCTTCAACATCATGCTGGTGTCAAACCAGTCCGGCAATATTGCTCCACGACTGCCGACCCGCGCTACACACGTCGTCACTTTGTTGAGTCGAGCTCAACTTCTTCGGATCATCATCTCGGCAAGCCGAACAAGAGTTCGACATCGCGAAGGATAAATCATCACCAACATCACCGCCCCACGGATTACCCAGAGCAGGCACACCGGCATCGCCGCACGGTCACTTCATCAAGTCGGCATTGACCACTCCACGACCTGCATCGGCAGGGCCGCACTGTTGCTCCTTCAAGCCGGTGTCCATCACGCTGACCTACTTCGACTCATCGGCTGACATCGAGGCTTCGACATCTCGGCTAGACCCGAGGCTTCGCCATCTCTTCATCAACCTACTCCGGAGACTTCGGCGTCACTAGCCGACCAGCTCCGTCACGTTAGCTGGACCGAGGGCTTTACCTCGGCGAGCCAACCTTTATCAGCATCGCCATGCCGTCGCTTTATTGCCCATCAAGAAATGGGTGTGCGGATCAAGTCCCAATTTTGGGAATCACCTTTCTTCGGATTGCTACAACAAATAAACCAGGTGCTATTAATCCTAGTATTTTTGCTTGTTTGGGTTTATTTTTCCCAAGGAATTATTACTCTGATTTGTCCATCACCTGTACACAGGTCTATCAAGTGATGGCTGCATTAACGATGGTCGCGTGGTGGTTCGGTCAATTTCCGTACATAGTCCGGCGAACGCCGCATCCGGAACTCGGACCGACCTGTGAATTCAGGCTTTGCCACTCCCTTACCGCATCACGCCGACGCCCTGCATCGACATTGACTTTGGCGCCAGGCCATATTTCTTTTATTACTCACTTTGCATAAATTATTTATTATGCAACAATTTTTTTATACTATTATCTCCGGTTTGCATCACTTTTTGTGCACAGGAAAATGATACGGGTGGGCAGTATCGTCAACTCGACGTATTGACATACCACGTCACCTCGGCTAGACGGGGGGGATTCGTCAACACTTCATTACCCCATGCCGGGGACTTCTGCATCACTCTGCCGGCGTGCATTGACCGTGCTATGTCACCACTTCGGTGTGTCGAGCTCTCCGCTCCGCCACCTCGGGACCGGCTTGGGGGATGGAACATTGTCCCGCATCAAACTCGGACCGCGTCATCAATGCCGAACACATTAACCAGCTAAGTCGCTTTCATGCTCAAAGTTTTAATTTTTAACTTGTGTTCAGTTCGACCAAGCATTATACTTTTTCTGGAAGAAAGTTGCTTGTAGAAAATCTCCTTGTCAAAACTTTGTTTGTGGCATGCAAATTCAAATACCCCGTTTACTTGGGGGCTTCCTTCATGAAGATTTTTCCTCTTGCATATGATTATACTTGTACGGCTTCGTTCCTTGTTCGTGTATTACGCCACAATATGCACCATATTGACTTAAGCGATTTGCAAGATGGGTTGCCTGGCTCCTGTGCTTACCCCTACGTTCTCGATTGTTCGGCTAGGGAGTAAAGGGAGCACCTCTGCGATTGTCACGATCGGGTCCTCCGAGCTCTGACCTCAGACTGGGTGAAGCCGAAAGCTAGCGCTCTTATTGTTTTCAATCATGGTCGGCACACAACAGAACTCATGAGTACAAAAAATCTATTGTACAAGCCTCATAGTAATAATGAGCACCGAAGAAAGGTATCGGTGGGGGTACTATTTTCTTCGAAGATGCTTCTTACACTTTGTTAGTAATATAGCATAAGTTCCCTGAGCGCGCTTTGTCTGTTACAGCCTTATGGCCTGATTGCCTGGTCATCGGAAACACCATCGATACTCTCGACAGGCGGAGTACATCACACTTTTCGGCCCTTGGCCGAAGAGGGAGAAGCCGACGGTCGGTTAAGACATGTTTAAAGTTCGGGTGAACACAAATATGATATAAGTACTTCGGTACATACAATCATTATACATAAAATTCTTACCCAAGTCACTTGGGGGCTCTTAAAATTTATATATGAGCTGTAAATGTGTTTTCTTCTTGGTCGTTGTCAAAACACGACAGAAGCACAATTTTTTTTCTTTCTCTTCCAATTTTCGGATTGGCACCGGACGCTTGATCTTGTTCGGACGTCATGTTTTTACTAACGTTTTTTGGTTTTTCAAGGTTTTGGCACTTTTAAACTATTTGTGTGTTTTCAGCACAAGTCTCGTAGTGCAACGCCGGACACCTTTAGAGATTCGGCAAAAAACATTCTCGGATATTGCTATATATGCATCGGTGTCAAATTGTGTCTTCGGTCAATAGTTGGGTTGCCCGGCTCTTGCGCTTGCCTCCTATGTTCCGCTCTATTCGGCTAGGTGTGCAAAGGGAGAACCACTGCGATTGTGCTTCCAGCTCACTTGGTTACGCACCTCAGTGGAGAAAGCCGAAAACTGACTATCACAATAAGCGTAAACTGGTCAACGATCCGATGACTGTATTAAATGACGGGCCATCCATAACATTAGTCGAAGTGTTTACGACTTGACCTCGACTGTCGCCGAACACTACCGGGGGCTAGTAACTGGCCTCCCAAACTAAAATCCTCAATATTTTTCTCTTACATTAGAGCTGAGGTTTCATGATCATGCTTAGCATGACAACCCAAAGAAAGGGACCGATAGCGGGACTATTTTCTTTGGAAGACATTTCTTATGTTAAACAGTAATATAACATATCTCTCTGTATACCTTTGTTTATAAAACCGTATGGCTAGATTGCCTTGTTTGTCGTAAATCTTTGCCCTAATAAAGGCTTTATAAAGTAGGACAAACACTCCTCGGCTACTAGCCGACGAGGTGGAAGCCGATGGTCGGTCAACAAAGTTTTGTACAATGCGGATCCGAGCATTAATGACGTAAAGTACTTGGATACATAGAGCCATTACACATAATTTGTGATTTTACTATGGATATCGATCCTTAATTCGGCCACCCGTGCCCGCATTAAGGCTCGGGGGCTACTGGGCTTCGAGCTTATTATTTAAAAAATATTAAAGGGGCGCATCGATCCCCTGATCTGGTGTTGCCACCCGACCAGTGTCTCGGGGGCTACTGCATTGCCTGTTCAATGCAGACAATTTTAAGTGCAATACAGTTGCCGAGGAGATTTTGATCCTCAGGTTGGTCGGCCGCACCCAACCTAAGTCTCGAGGACTGAGCACGCCGCTTTTTGTGTCCCAAAGTATTCTGCCGAGCTAGGACTTGATCCTCAGGCTGATTTTGCAAATCAACCTGAGTCTCAATAGCTACTGGGATCCGTGGTCTTACGTCATCCTTCAAGTGCATCTCGAGTTTTAAACCGATAGACGCCTTGAGGGCTACTGGCTATATATCTCGGCAGAGAATAAATTGCACCAATCAAAAATATTGACAAAAAATCGGCCCACGGTCGGGGTGGTACACCACCTCGGAAGCAGTCCGGCATAAAGCTCGGGCGCTAGTGGCTGGCTCCATAGAGGGCATTTCCAGCATTAAGCTCGGCTAAACTCCTTCAACTTTTTTGAACCAAGGTGATATGACACCTCGGATATATTCCGGCGTTGGAACCCGGATACAGTCCGGCGTTGGAGTTTGGACATAGTCCGACGTTGGAGCTCGGATACATTCCGGCGTTGGAGCTCGGAAAGCGGTCCGGCGTTGCTGCTCGACTGCAAAAGATACCTCGAATGCAGTCCGGCGTTGGAGCTCGGACGCAAGAGGACACTACCTCCCGGGAACAACTTCAAACCCGAGGTGTGGCATAAAAATAACAAGGCATTGATAAAGGCCGGAAACTTAAAGGGGCTCCTCGGATACCCGACATGTAAACCCGTCGAATGCATTTCGGCAATCCTCAAGATCGAAGATGAGAAGATTTATTGAACCAGTTTTCAAGACCGACAACCGAAGATGAAGAAACAGTTTGGAAGAATCGAGGAGCATCCCTAACTTGAAGATCGGTTCAGGGGGCTACTGACGGTATCCCGGACTAGGGGGTACTCACCACGTCATCTCCCGATCTGTTAGATTGGGCCGAGGACCCCCATGGCCGTATACTCATGGGCCAGTTCGGAAAGTTGCCGCATACATGGAAGATTCCACAAGACTTGGTGATCAAGACAAGGACTCTTCCCCACCGGCGTATTCGGCTAGGACTCTTGTTATCCTAGGCCTCCGGTGCATTATATAAACCGAGGCCAGGCTAGTCGATAGACAATATACATACAATCATACCATAGGCTAGCTTCTAGGGTTTAGCCTCTCTGATCTCGTGGTAGATCTACTCTTGTACTACTCATATTATCAAGAACAATCAAGCAGGACGTAGGGTTTTACCTCCATCAAGAGGGCCCGAACCTGGGTAAAACATCATGTCACCTGCCTCCTATTACCATCCGCCTTAGACGCACAGTTCAGGACCCCCTACCCGAGATCCGCCGGTTTTGACACCGACACTTACCTTCACCGTAAGGGGCCGAACCAGTATAAACCTCTCATATCCTTTTTCCTGATTAACCCCTTTAAGCTTCCTTGTTGCGATTGCCCTACGACTAAGTCCTTTTGCTAGGACATCTGCCGTGACAATTCCACGACATTTGTTCCTTGTTGGAACATGGATATTGTTGGGAAATCATTATTATCTCTTATTTACTTTAATGCATCTATATACTTGGTAAAGGGTGGAAGGCTCGACCTTATGCCTGGTGTTTTGTTCCACTCTTGCCGCCCTAGTTTCCGTCGTACCGGTGTTATGTTCCTTGATTTTGCGTTCCTTACGCGGTTGGGTGTTATGGGAACCCCTTGACGGTTCACCTTGAATAAAACTCCTCCAACAAGGCCCAACCTTGGTTTTACCATTTGCCACCTAAGCCTTTTTCCCTTGGGTTTCGCGGACTCAAGCGTCATCTTTATTTTAAACCCCCGGGCCAGTGCTCCTCTGAGTGTTGCTCCAAACTAGAGCCCCTTGCGGCGCCACCTCGGGGAAACTTGAGGGTTGATTTTAGTTGTACGGATTGCTTATCTGGTGTGCCTTGAGAATGAGATATGTGCAGCTCCCATCAGGATTTGTCGGCAAATTCTGGTGGCTTTGCTGGTCTTATTTTACCATTGTAGAAATGTCTTGTAACCAGGATTCCAAGTCTGATCGGGTCTTCCTGGGAGAAGGAATATCCTTCGTTGACCGTGAGAGCTTGTGATGGACTAAGTTGGGACACCCCTGCAGGGTTTTGAACTTTCGAAAGCCACCCGAATTTGTTAATATTTGGTTGTAGAAAACTTGACACTTAATTAAAATGAATCAACCGCGTGTGTAGCCGTGATGGTCTCTTTTTGGCGGAGTCTGGGAAGAGAACGCGGTCTCGTGTTATGCTTGAACGTAAGTAGCTTCAGGATCACTTCTTGATCACTATTAGCTTCTCGACCGTGCTTTGCTTCTCTTCTCACTCTCTTTTGCGTAAGTTAGCCACCCTATATGCTTAGTGCTTTGTTGCAGCTCCACCTCACTACCCTTTTCCTACCCTCAAGCTTAAATAGTCTTGATCTCGCGGGTGTGAGATTGCTGAGTCCTCGTGACTCACAGATACTTCCAAACAGGTGCAGGTGCCGACGATGCCAGTGCAGGGGACGCTACCGAACTCAAGTGGGAGTTCGACGAGGATTCGGGCCATTACTATGTTTCTTTTCCGGTTGATCAGTAGAGGAGCCCAGTTGGGGTGATCGGGGATCTAGCATTTGGGGTTGTCTTTCTTTATTTTGGTTCCGTAGTCGGACCTTGATTGTATTCTAGATGATGTATGACTATTTATGTATTGTGTGAAGTGGCAATTGTAAGCCGACTCTTTATCCCTTTCTTATTCAGTACATGGGATGTGTAAAGATTACCTCTCTTGCGACATGCCTACCATGCGGCTATGCCTCTAAGTCATGCCCCGACACGTGGGAGATATAGCCTCATTGTGGGTGTTACAAGTTGGTAATCAGAGCCTTCCCCGACTTAGGAGCCCCCTGCTTGATCGAATCGCTGACGTTGTTGAGTCTAGAACAAAATGTTTTGAGTCTTAGGATTATATATATCGGAGAGTAGGATTCTTTTTACTCCTCAGTCCCTTCGTCGCTCTGGTGAGGCCTCCTGTCGTAGAGTTTTGACTCTTCTCTCTTCAAATTTCACAAAAAAAATTAGGATCATGCGGGTATCTTGGAATCATTCCGATGGTTTTGTGACGAGAACATTGTTCTTGGTGCCTCCTAAAATTTAGGGGTTGTGGCAGTGTCCCGGGGAGTTGATCTCCGAGGTGTTGTCGTCACAATTTTATCGTTGCAGTTCTGGAATACCTGAGTTCGCCGACATCGAAAATCTCTTTTATGAAGTTGTGGGTGAGATAACCTCGACGCCATCCAGTACCGGGGCGGGAGTTCGGGAGTATTGCCATAACTCGTATAACGGATGCTTTTCGAAGGTTGAGGTAAATGATTTCCGAAGGTTTCTTGGTTATGTGATGAAGGATGGATACAACTGGATGTAGGATTTGCTAGTTTTGGGTGAGATATTATGCAAGGAAAGGGGGGCGCAGGGCAAGGCAGGGCCCCTAGGGGGCTGCGACCAAGCCCTAGGGTGCCTTAGTTGCCTCCCCTCCCCTCCCACCTATATATATGTGGGGAGTGGGTGCCTCACAGACACACAACATCAACGGTTAGCCTTGTGCGGTGCCCCCCTCCAAAGTTTACACCCCCGGTCATATTCTCGCGGTGCTTAGGCGAAGCCCTGCACGGATCACTTCACCATCACCGTCACCACGCCGTCGTGCTAATGGAACTCATCTACTTCATCGACACCTTGCTGGATCAAGAAGGTGAGGGACATCATCGCGCTGAACATGGGCAGAACTCGGAGGTGTCGTACATTCGTTACTTGATCGGTCGGAGCTAGAAGAAGTTCGACTACATCAACCGCGTTGTCAAACGCTTCCGCTTTCAGTCTACGAGGGTACGTGTACACACTCTCACCCTCTCATTGCTTTGCATCTCCTAGATAGATCTTGCGTGAGCGTAGGAAATTTTTTAAAATTGCATGCTACATTCCCCAACAAGCATAACCCACCTGGGCGCGCCTGGGGGCCCAGGAGCGCCCTGGTGGGTTGTGCCCACCTCGGCCGCCTCCCGCACCACCTCTTTGCTCTATAAATACCTTGAAAATCCAAAAAGCCTAGGGGAGTCGATTAAACACAATTCCAGCCGCCGCAAGTTCTAAAAACCACAAATCCAATCTAGACACCATCATGGAGGGTTTCATCATCCTAATTGGTGCCTCTCCGATGATGCGTGAGTACTTCATTGTAGACCTACAGGTTCGTACTTAGTAGCTAGATGGATTTCTCTCTTTTTGATTCTCAATACAATGGTCTCTTGGAGATCTATTTGATGTAACTATTTTTGCGGTGTGTTTGTTGGGATCCGATGAACTTCGAGTTTATGATCAGATCTATTTTATCCATGAAGTTATTTGAGTTTTGATCTCTTATATGCATGATTGCTTATAGCCTCGTATTTCTTCTTCGAATCTTTGGTTTAGTTAGGCCGACTAGATCAAATTTTCTTGCCATGGGAAGAGGTGCTTTATGATGGGTTCGATCTTACGGTGCTCAATCCCAGTGACAGAAGGGGGCATGACACGTACGTATCGTTGCTATTAAGGATAACAAGATGGGGTCTATTCCTACATGAATAGATCTTGTCTACATCATGTCATCGTTCTTATTGCATTACTCCATTTCTCCATGAACTTAATACACTAGATGCATGCTGGATAGGGGTCGATGTGTGGAGTAATAATAGTAGATGCAGGCAGGAATCGGTCTACTAATCTTGGACGTGATGCCTATATGATGATCATTGCCTGGATATCGTCATAATTATTTGAAGTTCTATCAATTGCCCAATAGTAATTTGTTTACCCACCGTATGCTATTTTTCTCGAGAGAAGCCACTAGTGAAATCTACGGCTCTTGGGTCTGTCCTTTATCATATTTGCCTTCGAGATCTATTTTTATTTGTTTTTATTTTCAGATCTATTAATCCAAACACTCAAAAATACCTTACTCCAAATTTATCTATCTTTTCATCCGGTAGGGATTGACAACCCCTCTTACACATCGGGTTACAAGTATTTGTTCTTTGTGTGCAGGTACCGTTTACATAGTGTTGTGTGGTTCTCTTACTGGTTCGATAACCTTGGTCTCATCACTGAGGGAAATACCTACTGTAGTTGTGTTGCTTCATCCCTACCTCTTTGGTGAAATACCGACGTAGTTCAAGCCGCATTAGGATCTTTTAGAAAGAATTAAACGAAACTCTAAGATTGGGAACTCGGTGAAGGTAAAGAGTCGGGTATTAAGCTTGAGTTTGATTATTTTAAATCTTTTATGAATACTGATGCATTTCAAAAGTTTGGCACTAAATATGGACTTGACTCTGAGATAGTAGCCTCTTTTTGTGAATCATTTTCTACTCATGTTGATCTCCCTAAGGAGAAGTGGTTTAAATATCACCCCCTATTAAAGAGGAAATTAAAGAACTGGTAGTAGTTAAAGATGAAACTATTATTTACAATGTTGATCCAGTTGTGCATACTACTTATATTGAAAACCACCTTTCCCTGTTAGGATAAAGGAACATGCTAAGGTTTCAACTGTGGTTCGCAAAAGTAATATTAGAGCACCCAAACCTGCTGAACAAATTAAAGTAGAACCTAGTGTTGCTATGGTTAAAGATCTCCTGGTGGAAAATATTGATGGGCATGTTATTTATTTCTGTGATGAAGGTGCTAGAATTTCCAAACCCGGCAAAAAGATAAATATAGACCTATTGTTGGCAAGCCTGTTGTCTCAGTCAAAATAAAGGATCATTGTTATCATGGTTTATGTGATTTAGGTGCTAGTGTGAGTGCTATTCCTTTTAATTAATACCAAGAAATTATGAATGACATAGCACCCGCTAAAAGAGAAGATATATATGTTACTATTAAACTTGCTAATAGAGACACCATCACACCATTGGGGATTGTTAGAGATGTTAAAGTCTTGTGTGAAAAAATAAAGTATCCTACTGATTTTCTGGTTCTTGGTTCCCCACAAGATGACTTTTGTCCCATTATCTTTGGGAGACCTTTCTTGAACACTGTCAATGCTACTATAGATTGTCATAAACAAACTGTCAGTGTTAGCTTTGGTGATGAGTCTCATGAATTTAATTTCTCCAAGTTTAATAGACAACCTCATAAGAAAGAATTACCTAGTAAGGATGAAATAATTGGTCTTGCTTCTATTTCCATGCCTTCTAGAACAATATTTGCTAGACCATGAAAACAATATGCATATGCATGAAAGAAATGAAATAGATAAAATCTTCTTTGAATAACGACCTCTGCTTAAACACAATTTGCCAATTGAAACTCTAGGAGGTCCTCCTCCACCTAAAGGTGATCCTGTGTTTGAATTAAAACAATTGCCTGACACTTTGAAATATGCTTATCTTGATGAGAAAAAGATATATCCTATTATTATTAGTGCTGACCTTTCAGAACATGAAGAACAAAGATTATTGAAAATTCTGAAGAAGCACCGAGCTGCTATCGGATATACTCTTGATGATCTTAAGGGCATTAGTCCCACTCTTCGTCAGCACAAGATTAATATGGAACCTAATGCTAAACCCTTTGTTGAATCAACGAAGTTTGAATCCTAAGATGAAAGAAGTGGTAAGAACTGAAATACTAAAACCTCTAAAAGCAGGTATAATCTATCCCATAGCTGATATTAGATGGGAAAGTCTCGTTCACTATGTCCCTAAGAAGGGAGGTATTACTGTTGTTACTAATGATAAAAATGAACTTATTCCACAAAGGATTGTCACTGGCTATAGATTGGTAATTGATTTCAGAAAATTAAATAAAACAACTAGAAAAGATCATCACCCTCTACCTTTTATTGATCAAATGTTAGAAAGACTATCTAAGCACACACACTTTTGTTTCCTCGATGGATATTCTGTTTTTTCTCAAATACCTGTTTCACAACCTGACCAAAAGAAAACCACCTTTACTTGTCCTTTTGGAAATTATGCTTATAGACGTATGCCTTTTGGTTTATGCAATGCACCTGCTACCTTTCAAAGATGCATGACTGCTATATTCTCTGGTTTTTGTGAAAACATTGTTGAGGTTTTCATGGATGATTTTTTGTTTACGAAACTTTTTTTGATGATTGCTTAAGCAATCTTGATCGAGTTTTGCAGAGATGTGAGCAAACTAATCTTGTATTGAATTGGGAGAAGTGCCACTTTATGGTTAATGAAGGTATTGTCTTGGGACATAAAATTTCTGAACGAGGTATTGAGCTGGATAAAGCTAAAGTTGATGCAAATGAGAAAATGCCATGTCCTAAGGATATTAAAGGTGTTCGTAGTGTCCTTGGTCATGTTGGTTTCTATAGGAGGTTTATTAAAGACTTCTCTAAAATTTCTAGGCCTCTTACAAATCTTTTACAAAACAATGTTCCATTTGGTTTTGATGATGATTGTGTAGAAGCCTTTGAAACACTTAAGAAAGCCTTAACTTTTGCACCTATTGTTCAACCACCTGATTGGAACTTGCCTTTTGAAATTATGTGTGATGCTAGTGATTATGATGTTGGTGTTGTTCTAGGACAAAGAGTTGCTAAGAAATTAAATGTTATCCATTATGCTAGTAAAACTCTAGACAGTGCCTGATACGTCTCCAACATATCTATAATTTTTGATTGTCCCATGCTATTATATTATCTATTTTGGATGTTTTATATGCATTAATATGCTATTTTATATTATTTTGGGACTAACCTATTAACCTGGTACCCAGTGCCAGTTGCTGTTTTTTCCTTGTTTTTGATTTTTTCAGAAAGGAATATCAAATGGAGTCCAAATGGAATAAAACTTCCGCGGTGATTTTTCTTGGACCAGAAGACATCCATGGAGCTTGGAGAGGGGGGCAGAAGAGTCCCGAGGGACCCATAAGCCCTCAGGCCACGCCCTAGGGGGCACGCCTCCCTGGCTTCTGGGCCCCCAGGAGTCCTCCAACCCTAATTTTTGCTTTATAAATTCCCAAATATTCCCAAACCAACAGAAGCGTCCACCAAAATACTTTTCCACCGCTGCAAGCCTCTGTTCCCGTGAGGTCCCATCTTGGGGCCTTTTCCGGCACCCTGCTGGAGGGGGATTCGATCACGGAGGGCATCTACATCAACTCTATTGCCCTTCCGATGAAGCGTGGGTAGTTTACCACAGACCTATGGGTCCAAATCTAGTAGCTAGATGGCTTCTTCTCTCTCTATGATCTTCAATACCATGTTCTCCTCGTTGTTCTTGGAGTTCTATCCGATGTAATATTCTTTTGCGGTGTTTTTGTCGAGATCCGATGAATTGTGGATTTATGATCAGATTATCTATGAATATTATTTGAGTCTTTTCTGAACTCTTTTATGCATGATCAAATATCTTTGTATTTCTCTTTGAATTATCGGTTTGGTTTGGCCAACTAGATTGATTTTTCTTGCAATGGGAGAGGTGCTTAGTTTTTGGTTCAATCTTGCGGTGTCCTCACCCAGTGACATAGTAGGGGTAGCGAGGCACGTATTGTATTATTGCCATCAAGGGTAAAAAGATGGGGTTTTCATTATATTGCTTGAGTTTATGCCTCTACATCATGTCATCTTACTTAAGGCGTTACTCCGTTCTTATGAACTTAATACTCTAGATGCATGCTGGATAGCGGTCGATGTGTGGAGTAATAGTAGTAGATGCAGGCAGGAGTCGGTCTACTTGACACGGACATGATGCCTATATTCATGATCATTGCCTTGGATATCGTCATAACTTTGCGCTTTTCTATCAATTGTTCGACCGTAATTTGTTTACCCACCGTATGTTTTCTTTCAAGAGAGAAGCCTCTAGTGAAAACTATGGCCCTGGGTCTATTTTCCATCATATATTTTCAGATCTATAAACCAAAAAAACCAAAAATATCTTGCTGCAATTTACTTAGATTTATTTCATTTTTCCTTTTTATTTATCTTTCATACCTATCTCTATTAGATCTCACTCTTGTTCGAGACAGTGAAGGGATTGACAACCCCTTTTTCACGTTGAGTGCAAGTGTTTGTTAGTGTGTGAAGGTGCATAGATTGGAGACCTGCTTGTGCATCCTACTGGATTGATACCTTGGTTCTTAACTGATGGAAATACTTATCTCTACTTTGCTGCATCACCCTTTCCTCTTGAAGGGAAAAATCAACACAAGCTCAAGAAGTAGCAGTGCCCAAAGAAATTATGCTTCTACTGAGAAAGAATTTTTAGCGGACGTGTTTGCTTGTGATAAATTCAGATCTTATATTGTTGATTCCAAAGTAATTGTTCACACCAATCATGCTGCTATAAAATATCTTGTGGAAAAGAAAGATGCTAAACGTAGACTTATTAGGTGGGTTCTCTTGCTACAAGAGTTTAATTTATATATTACTGATAGGAAAGGAGATGAGAACCCCGTAGCTGATAACTTGTCTAGGTTAGAAAATATTCTTGATAACCCACTACCTATTGACGATAGTTTTCCTAATGAAAAATTAGCTGCAATAAATGTTTCTCATAACACTCCTTGGTATGCTGACTATGCTAATTATATTGTTGCTAAATACATACCACCTAGTTTCACATACCAACAAAAGAAAAAAAATTCTTCTATGATTTAAGACATTACTTTTGGGATGACCCACATCTTTATAAAGAAGAAGTAGATGGTATTATTAAACGTTGTGTACCTAAGCATGAACAGGGACAAATCCTACGAAAATGCCATTCCAAAGCTTATGGAGGACATCATGCGGGAGATATAACTGCTCACAAGGTATTGCAATCTGGTTTTTATTGGCCTACTCTCTTCAAGGATGCTCGTAAGTTTGTTTTATCTTGTGATGAATGTCAAAGAATTGGTAATATTGGTAAGTGTCAGGAAATGCCTATGAATTATTCACTTGTTGTTGAACCATTTGATGTTTGGGGTTTCGATTATATGGGACCTTTTCCTTCCTGTAACGGGTATACACATATTTTGATTGCTGTTGATTATGTTACTAAGTGGGTAGAAACTATTCCAACTAGTAGTGTTGATCATCAAGGAAATATGCTCTAGAGGCAATAATAAAGTTGTTATTTATATTTCCTTATATCATGATAAATGTTTATTATTCATGCTAGAATTGTATTAACCGGAAACTTAGTACATGTGTGAATACATAGACAAACAGAGTGTCCCTAGTATGCCTCTATTTGACTAGCTCGTTAATCAAAGATGGTTAAGTTTCCTAGCCATGGACATGTGTTGTCATTTGATGAACGGGATCACATCATTAGAGAATGATGTGATGGACAAGACCCATCCGTTAGCTTAGCACTATGATCGTTTAGTTTATTGCTATTGCTTTCTTCATGACTTATACATGTTCCTATGACTATGACATTATGCAACTTCCGAATACCAGAGGAACACTTAGTGTGCTATCAAACATCACAACATAACTGGGTGATTATAAATATGCTCTACAGGTGTCTCCAATGATGTTTGTTGAGTTGGCATAGATCGAGATTAGGATTTGTCACTCCGATTGTCGGAGACCCTCTCGATAATGCACATCACCATAAGCCTTGCAAGCAATGTGACTAATGAGTTCGTCACTGGATGATGCATTACGGAATGAGTAAAGAGACTTGCTAGTAACGAAATTGAACTAGGTATTGAGATACCACGATCGAATCTCGGGCAAGTAACATACCGATGACAAAGGGAACAACGTATGGTGTTATGCGGTTTGACCGATAAAGATCTTCATAGAATATGTAGGAACCAATATGAGCATCTAGGTTCCGTTATTGGTTATTGATCGGAAGTGAGTCTCGATCATGTCTACATAGTTCTTGAACCCGTAGGGTCCGCACGCTTAACGTTCGATGACGATCGGTCTTATGAGTTTATGTGTTTTGATGTACCGAAGGTAGTTTGGAGTCCCGGATGTGATCACGGACATGACGAGGAGTCTCAAAATGGTCGAGACATAAAGATCGATATATTGGAAGGCTATGTTCGGACATCGGAATGGTTCCGGATGAGTTCGGGCATTTATCGGAGTACCGAGGGGTTAACGGAACCCCCCGGGGAGTCAATGGGCCTTATTGGGCCTTAGTGGGAGAAAGGAGGAGGCGGCCAAGGTGGGCCCCCCCCAAGCCCAATCCGAATTGGGAGGGGGTCGTCCCCCCTTTCCTTCTCTCCCTCTTCCTTCTTCTCCTACTCCAACTAGGGAAGGGTGGGAACCTACTCCTACTTGGGGTAGGACTCCCCCCTTGGGTGCGCCATAAGAGGGCCAGCCCTCCCCTCCTCCACTCCTTTATATACGGGGGAGGGGGCACCCCATAGACACACAAGTTGATTGTTTAGCCGTGTGCAGTGCCCTCCTCCACAGATTTCCACCTCGGTCATATCATTGTAGTGCTTAGGTGAAGCCCTGCATCAGTAACTTCATCATCACCATCATCATGCCATCATGCTGATGAAACTCTCCCTCGGCCTCAACTAGATCAAGAGTATGAGGTACGTCACCGAGCTGAAGTGTGCAGATCGCAGAGGTGCCGTACATTCTGTACTTGATCGGTTGGATCGTGAAGACATTCGACTACATCAACCACGTTTCATGACGCTTCCGCTTTCGGTCTACGAGGGTACGTGGACATACTCTTCCCCTCTTATTGCTATGCATCACCTAGATGGATCTTGCATGTGCTTAGGAATTTTTTTGAAATTACTACGTTCCCCAACAGTGGCATCAGAGCCAGGTCTATGCGTAGATGTTATATGCACGAGTAGAACACAAAGGAGTTGTGGGTGTGGGTATATACATATTGCTTGCCGTCACTAGTCAATTCTTGATTCAGTGGTATTGTTGGATGAAATGGCTCAGACCGACATTACGCATACGCTTACGCGAGACTGGTTCTACCGACGTGCTTCGCACAAAGGTGGCTAGTGGGTGTCAGTGTCTCCAAGTTTAGTTGAATCAGATTCAATGAACAGGGTTCTTTCTGAAGGTCAAAAAGCAATCACTATACCGCGTTGTGGTTTTTGATGCGTAGGTAAGAACGGTTCTTACTAAGCCCGTAGCAGCCACGTAAAACTTGCAACAACAAAGTAGAGGACGTCTAACTTGTTTTTGCAGGGCATGTTGTGATATGATATGGTCAAGACGTGATTATATAAATTGTTGTATGAGATGAGCATGTTTTGTAACACAGTTATCGGCAACTGGCAGGAGCCATATGGTTGTCGCTTTATTGTATGAATGCAATCGCCATATAATTGCTTTACTTTATCACTAAGCGATAGTGATAGTCGTGGAAGCAATAGTTGGAGAGATGACAACGATGCTTCGATGGAGATCAAGATGTCAAGCCGGTGACGATGGTGATCATGACGGTGCTTTGGAGATGGAGATCAAAGGCACAAGATGATGATGGCCATATCATATCACTTATATTGAGTGCATGTGATGTTTATCCTTTACGCATCTTATTTTTCTTAGTTCGGCGGTAGCATTATAAGATGATCTCTCACTAAATTTCAAGGTATAAGTGTTCTCCCTGAGTATGCATCGTTGCTACAGTTCGTCGTGCCGAGACACCACGTGATGATCGGGTGTGATAAGCTCTACGTTCACATACAACGGGTGCAAGCCAGTTTTGCACAAGCAGAATACTCGGGTTATTGACGAGCCTAGCATATGCAGATATGGCCTCGGAACACTGAGACCGAAAGGTCGAACGTGAATCATATAGTAGATATGATCAACATAGTGATGTTCACCATTGAAAACTACTCCATCTCACGTGATGATCGGACATGTTTTAGTTGATATGGATCACGTGATCATTTAGATGACTAGAGGGATGTCTATCTAAGTGGGAGTTCTTAAGTAATATGATTAATTGAACTTTAATTTATCATGAACTTAGTACCTGATAGTATTTTGCATATCTATGTTGTAGATTAAAAGCTCGCGTATAGCTCCCTGTTTTATTTTTCTAATATGTTCCTCGAGAAAAATAAGCTGAAAGATGATAGTAGCAATGATGCAGACTGGGTCCGTGATCTGAGGATTATCCACATTGCTGCACAAAAGAAATATGTCGTCCTTGATGCACCACTAGGTGATGGACCTTTTGCAGGAGCAGATGCAGACGTTATGAATGTTTGACAAGCTCGATATGATGACTACTTGATAGTTTAGTGCGCCATACTTTATGGCTTAGAACCGGGACTTCAAAAACCGTTTTGAACGCCACGGAGCATATAAGATGTTCCAAGAGATAAAATTGGTATTTCAGACTCATGCCCGAGTCGATAGGTATGAGACCTCTGACAAGTACTTTGACTACAAGATGGAGGAAAGTACTTTGACTACAAGATGGAGGAGAATAGCTCAACCAGTGAGCATGTGCTCAGAATGTCTGAGTACTACAATCGCTTGAATCAAGTGGGAGTTAATCTTCTAGATAAGATTGTGATTGACAGAGTTCTGTAGTCACTATCACCAAGTTACTGGAACTTCGTGATGAACTATAATATGCAAGGGATGACGAAAACGATTCCCAAGCTCTTCGTGATACTGGAATCGACGAAGGTAGAAATCAAGAAAACCATCAAGTGTTGATGGTTGACAAAACCACTAGTTTCAAGTAAAAGGGCAAGGGAAAGAAAGGGAACTTCAAGAAGAATGGAAAGCAAGTTGCCACTCCCATGAAGAAGCCCAAAGCTAGACACAAGCCTAAAACTGAGTGCTTCTACTTCAAAGGAAATGGTCACTAGAAGCGGAACTACCCCAAATACTTGGCAGATAAGAAGGATGGCAAAGTGAACAAAGGTATATTTGATATACAGATTATTGATGTGTACTTTACTAGTGTTCGTAGTAACCCCTAGTTATTTGATACCGATTCAGTTGCTAAGATTAGTAACTCGAAATAGGAGGTACAGAATGAACAGAGACTAGTTGAGGGCAAAGTGACGATGTGTGTTGGAAGAGATTCCAAGGTTGATAAGATCACCATCGCATACTCCCTCTACCTTCGGGATTAGTGTTGAACCTAAATAAATGTTATTTGGTGTTTGTGTTGAGCATAATATGATTGGATCATGTTTATTGCAATATGGTTATTCATTTAAGTCAAAGAATAATTGTTCTGTTTACATGAATAAAACCTTCTATGGTCATAGACTTAAAATAAATGGTTTATTGAATATCGATCGTAGCGATACACATATTCATAATATTGAAGCCAAAAGATGCAAAGTTAATAATGATAGTGCAACTTATTTGTGGCACTGCCGTTTAGGTCATATTGGTGTAAAGCGCATGAAGAAACTCCATGCTGATGGGCTTTTGGAATCACTTCATTATGAATCACTTGATGCTTGCGAACCATGCCTCATGGGCAAGATGACTAAGACTCCGTTCTCCGGAACGGTGGAGCGAGCAACTGACTTATTGGAAATAATACATACTGATGTATGCGATCCGATGAGTGTTGAGGCTCGTGGCGGGTATCCTTATTTCCTGACTTTCACAGATGATTTGAACAGATATGGATATATCTACTTAATGAAACACAAGTCTGAAACATTTGAAAAGTTCAAAGAATTTCAGAGTGAAGTAGAGAATCATCGTAACAATAAAATAAAGTTTCTACGATCAGATCAAATGCGAATATTTGAGTTACGAGTTTGGCTTTCAATTAAAACAACGTGGAATAGTTTCACAAACTCATGCCACCTGGAACACCATAGCATAATGGTGTGTCCGAACATCATAATCGTACTTTATTAGATATGGTGCGATTTATGATGTCTCTTACCGATTTACCACTATCGTATTGGGGTTATGCATTAGAGACAGCTGCATTCACGTTACATAGGGCACCATATAAATCTGCTGAGATGACATCATATGAACTGTGGTTTAGCAAGAAACCTAAGTTGTCATTTCTTAAAGTTTGGGGCTATGATGCTTATGTGAAAAAGCTTCAACCTGATAAGCATGAACCCAAATCGTAGAAATTCGTCTTCATAGGATACCCAAAGGAAACTGTTGGGTACACCTTCTATCATAGATCCGAAGGCAAGATTTTCATTGCTAAGAATGGATCCTTTCTAGAGAATCAGTTTCTCTCTAAAGAAGTGAGTGGGAGGAAAGTAGAACTTGATGAGGTAACTGTACCTTCTCTCGAATTGGAAAGTAGTTCATCAGTGAAATCTATTCCTGTGATGCCTACACCAACTAGAGAGGAAGTTAATGATGATGATCATGAAACTTTGGATCAAGTTACTACAGAACTTCGTAGGTCAACCAGAGCACGATCCGCACTAGAGTGGTACGGTAATCCTGTACTGGAAGTCATGTTACTAGACCATGATGAACTTACGAACTATGAGGAAGCGATGATGAGCCCAGATTCCGCAAAATGGCTTGAGGCCTTGAAATCTGAGATGGGATCCATGTATGAGAACAAAGTATGGAGTTTGGTGGACTTTCCCAATGATCGTTAAGCCATAGAGAATAAATGGATCTTCAAGAGGAAGACAGATGCTAATAGTATTGTTACTATCTACAAAGCTCGAATTGTCAAAAAATAGTTTTTGGCAAGTTCAAGGTGTTGACTAAGATGAGATTTTCTCATTCGTAGCGACGCATAAGTCTATCCGAATCATGTTAGCAAATTGCCACATTTTAGAAATCTGGCAAATGGATATCAAAACTACATCCCTTTCTTAAAGAAGAGTTGTATATGATGCAACCAGAAGGTTTTGTCAATCCTAAAGGTGCTAACAAAATGTGCAAGCTCCAGCGATCCATCTATGGACTGGTGCAAGCATCTCGGAGTTGGAATATACGCTTTGATAAGTTGATCAAAGCATATAGTTTTATACAGACTTGCGGTGAAGCATGTATTTACAAGAAAATGAGTGGGAGCACTACAGCCTTTCTGATAAGTATATGTGAATGACATATTGTTGATCCGAAATGATGTACAATTTTCTGGAAAGCATAAAGGAGTGTTTGAAAGGAGTTTTTCAAAGAAAGACCTCGGTGAAGCTGCTTACATATTGGGCATCAAGATCTATAGAGATAGATCAAGACACTTGATAAGATTTTTCAATGATTACATACCTTGACAAGATTTTGGAGTAGTTCAAAATGGAACAGTCAAAGAAGGAGTTCTTGCCTGTATTGCAAGGTGTAAAGTTGAGTAAGACTCAAAACACGACCACGGCAGAAAATAGAAAGAGAATGAAAATTCATTCCCTATGCCTCCGTCATAGGTTCTATAAAGTATGCTATGCTGTGTACCAGACCTATTGTATACCTTAGCATGATTTTGGCAAGGGAGTACAGTAGTGATCTAGGAGTAGATCACTGGACAGCGGTCAAAATTATCCTTAGAGGACTAAGGAAATATTTCTCGGTTATGGAGGTGATAAAAGAGTTCGTCGTAAAGAGTTGCGTCGATGCAAGCTTTTTACACCGATCTAGATGACTCTAAGTCTCGATCTAGATACATATTGAAAGTGGGAGAAATTAGATAGAGTAGCTCTGTGCAGAGTATTGTAGACATAGAAATTTGTGAAATACATACGGATCTGAATGTTGCAGACCCGTAGACTAAACTTCTATCACAAGCAAAACATGATCACTCTTTGGGTATTAATCACAAAGCGATGTGAACTGGATTATTGACTCTAGTAAACCCTTTGGGTATTAGTCACATGAAGATGTGAACTAATCACATAAAGATGTGAACTATTGGTGTGAAATCACATGACGATGTGAACTACATTATTGACTCTAGTGCAAGTGGGAGGCTGAAGGAAATATGCCCCAGAGGCAATAATAAAGTTGTTATTTATATTTCCTTATATCATGATAAATGTTTATTATTCATGCTAGAATTATATTAACTGGAAACTTAGTACATGTGTGAATACATAGACAAACAGAGTGTCCCTAGTATGCCTCTACTTGACTAGCTCGTTAATCAAAGATGGTTAAGTTTCCTAGCCATTGACATGTGTTGTCATTTGTTGAACGAGATCACATCATTAGAGAATGATGTGATGGACAAGACCCATGCGTTAGCTTAGCACTATGATCGTTTAGTTTATTGCTATTGCTTTCTTCATGACTTATACATATTCCTATGACTATGAGATTATGCAACTCCCGAATACCGGAGGAACACTTAGTGTGCTATCAAACGTCACAACATAACTGGGTGATTATAAAGATTCTCTACAGGTGTCTCCAATGGTGTTTGTTGATCTGGCATAGATCGAGATTAGGATTTCTCACTCCGACTGTCGGAGAGGCATCTCTGGGCCCTCTCGGTAATGCACATCACTATAAGCCTTGCAAGCAATGTGACTAATGAGTTCGTCACGGGATGATGCAATACATAACGAGTAAAGAGACTTGCCGGTAACGAGATTGAAATAGGTATTGAGATACCGACGATCGAATCTCGGGCAAGTAACATACTGATGACAAAGGGCACAATGTATGTTGTTATGTGGTTTGACCGATAAAGATCTTCGTAGAATATGTAGGAACCAATATGAGCATCTAGGTTCCGATATTGGTTATTGATCGGAAGTGAGTCTCGGTCATGTCTACATAGTTCTCGAACCCGTAGGGTCCACACGCTTAACGTCCGATGACGATCGGTCTTATGAGTTTATGTGTTTTGATGTACCGAAGATAGTTCGGAGTCCCGGATGTGATCACGGACATGACGAGGAGTCTCGAAATGGTCGAGACATAAAGATCGATATATTGGAAGGCTATGTTTGGACATCGGAATGGTTCCGTATGAGTTCGGGCATTTACCGGAGTACCGAGGGGGTTACCGGAACCCCCCGGGAGTCAATGGGCCTTAGTGGGAGAGAGGAGGAGGCGGCCAAGGTGGGGCGCCCCCCCCCCCCCAAGCCCAATCCAAATTGGGAGGGGGCCGGCCCCCCTTTCCTTCGCTCCCTCTTCCTTCTTCTCCTACTCCAACTAGGGAAGGGGGAAAACCTACTACTACTGGGAGCAGGACTCCCCCCTTGGGCGCGCCATAAGAGGGCCGGCTCTCCCCTCCTCCACTCCTTTATAACGGGGGAGGGGGCACCCCATAGACACATAAGTTGATTGTTTAGCCGTGTGCGGTGCTCCCCTCCACAGATTTTCACCTCGGCATATCGTTGTAGTGCTTAGGCGAAGCCCTGCGTCAGTAACTTCATCATCACCGTCATCACGCCATCGTGCTGACGAAACACTACCTCGGCCTCAATTGTATCAAGAGTACAAGGGACGTCACCGAGCTGAACGTGTGTAGATCGCGGTGGTACCATTCGGTACTTGATCGGTTGGATCACGAAGACGTTCGACTACATCAACCGTGTTTCATAACGCTTCCACTTTCGGTCTACGAGGGTATGTGGACATATTCTTCCCCTCTCGTTGCTATGCATCACCTAGATGGATCTTGCGTGTGCGTAGGAATTTTTTTGAAATTACCGCATTCCCCAAAAGATCATAACACTTCGATTAAAATGCTTAAAAATTTATTTTCCCAAGGTTTGGAGTCCCTAGATATTTAATGATTGTTGGTGGTTCACACTCTATTCATGGTGCTTTCCATAAAATGCTTGCTAAATATGATGTCAACCATAGAATTGCATCACCCAATCATCCTCAATCTAGTGGTCAAGTTGAACTTAGCAATAGGGAAATAAAATTAATATTACAAAAGACTGTCAATAGGTCCTGAATGAATTGGTCTAAGAAATTGGATGATGCACTTTTGGCCTACAGAACTACTTATAAAAATGTTATGGGTATGTCTCCTTATAAAATGGTTTATGGAAAACCTTGTCATTTGCCTCTTGAGTTATAACATAAAGCATATTGGGCAATTAAAGAACTCAACTATGATTTCAAACTTGCCAGAGAAAAGAGGTTATTTGACATTAGCTCGCTAGATGAATGGAGAACCCAAGCTTATGAAAATGCCAAATTGTTTAAAGAAAAAGTTAAAAGATGGCATGACAAAAGAATCCAAAAGAGGAATTCAAAGTGGGTGTATATGTTCTTTTGTACAACTCTTGTTTTAGATTCTTTGCAGGAAAACTTTTCTCCAAATGGGAAGGACCATATATTATCGAAGAGGTCTATCGTTCTGGAGCTATCAAAATAAATAATGCCAAAGGTACTTACCCGAAGGTGGTCAATGGGAAAAGAATTAAACACTATATCTCAGGTATGCCTATTAATGTTGAAAGCAATATTATTCAAACCATGACACCGGACGAACACATAAAAGAAACCTTCCGGAGAACTCCAGAATCTTGAAAAAAGAGGAGGTACGTGATACGTAAGTAAACAGACTCCAAAAAATACACAAAAATATTTTTTGTCAGTTTTGGAATATTACAAAAAATTAGGAAAATAATAAAATACCAGGAAGGCAACCGAGGAGGGCACAAGACACCAAGGAGCGTCTGGCTTGCCTAGCGCGCCCAGGTGGGTTGTGCCCACCTCGGGCACCTTCCCGACTCTGTTTTCCCCTCGTTTTGCTTGTTTCCCAAGATAAAAAAAATCCTTATATACCCCCCGAAAGTATTGACCAACGTATCGCAGAGAAATCTTCTGTTCTTCTTTCTTGCTGTTTTCTGAGAGATCTAGATCGCCATGGCCGCTCCGAGCCCCTCCAAGGACAAGTTCTTCGAGAGGGTAATCAACCCTACTTGTCGGAGGTGGTGAAGCACCCTCAAACCATCGAGATGCGTGGGGGTGCTCCACATCCGGGATGTTCAGGGACCCAAAGGGAAGGGAACCGCGGAGGCTAGGCTCAAATCCATGGAGCAAGAGGTCTTCAAGTGCAAGGGGATGGTGGAGCTCGGACTCAATGCCAATCACCTCATGATTACGGATTTCACCCATGATCTCAAGGTGGATGGCCGGTCCATGAAGGACATCGTCTTCACCCTCAATGAGCAAATCAACTTTCTACAAAGCCAAATCTATGATCTCCAAAACCAAGTCTTTGAATATGAGGCAAGGTTTAAATGTATGAGTTTGGTTGCCAGTTGTAGGACTCGCGAGACTCGCTCTTCCTCTTATGATGGTGAGCCACTACCATGGAAACCGGAGGATAAGCTCGCTACTACCTCATCACTACCACCTCTTTCTTCATCACCAAAGGAGACTTGAGTTCATGGTATGGGCACTCCCCTTGGCTTGTGCCAAGCTTGGGGGAGTTGCCCCGGTATCATATCACCACCACTATATTTGCCTTTATTTATCTTAGTTCGATCTTTAGTTATCTTTTGAATTAGTTGAATAAAAGTTCAGTTCGATCTTTCTTCGAGTGTTTTCTTAGTGATCTATCTATCTATGTAATCATGTGCGAGATATATAATAAAGAGTAGTTTGAGTTTTGTCTCTTTACTCTTTTGTTCCAATAAAAAGAAAAGAATGAAAAAGATCATATACTAATCTTACGGTAAGTAATGACATCACATAAGGAAAAGTATAAGTGGTAAAATTTATTGGAGATTGACAAACATAGCATTGGTCAATGATGCAATTCATGAAAGAATTAATAAGTGAAGAGAAGATTCACATGCAAATACACTATCTTGGACATCTTTTATGATTGTGAGCCCCCATCAAAATATTATATGCCAAAATTGTTGATGTTGGACAAGGAAGACAACGTAATGATTTATGTTTGTTCATATTCATATAGAAGTTATATTGTCATATATCCTTTAACATGTGGTGCTTTCTCAATATCTTTGCTAGCCAAAAATTCCGCACTAAGTAGAGATACTTCTTGTGCATCCAAAACCCTTAAACCCAAAATTTTGTTTTGAGAGACCACCATACCTACCTATGGATTGAGTAAGATCCTTCAAGTAAGTTGTCATCTGTGCAATAAGGCAATACAAATTGCTTATAAATATGTTGGATCATTTAGTGTAAGAGAAAATTGAGCGTTGTACGAACTTGTGATGGCAAAATAATAAAAGCCACAAACTTCATAATAAAGGTTGCTATCACAAGGGGCAATCTAACATGACATTCTTTTGCACTAAGATATTGAGCATACAAACCAAAAAGCGCATGGAAACCTTTGCTTCCCTCTGCGAAGGTCCTATCTTTTACTTTTATATATTTACTTTTATGCAAGAGTCAAAGTATTCTTCCCTATTACTTTTTATGTTCTCTTTTTTCAAGCATCATGTGGTGAGGAAAGATCTAAGCACATATATCCGGTTGGATATGGGTGAGCATGAGTTATTAGTATTGACATCACCCTTGAGGTGAATACATTGGGAGGCGAAACTATAATCCCCTATATTTTTATGTGTCCGATTGAAACTTTTTCCTCATGTGTATCCGGTGAGTGTTAGCAATCATAGAAGACTATATGATGGTTGAGTATGTGGACTTGCCAAAAGGCTCCGATACGAGACCCTACCTAAAAAGATGGTGAATTGTAGTTGCAAAGTTGACTGAGAACATAGTTTGTTGGTTTTCAATAGAGTTTATGCTTCTACTTCGATGTTGTGATGAATTGTTACTTGTTCATGAAAAGTTATGTGATAAAGTTTTATGATAAAGTTTGTTGCTGTTATAATATTATGCATGATGCTTCTATGTCCGTATTTTGTTTTTATCAACAACTCTCTCTCTCTAAGCATGTGGACATGTTTTTTGATTTCGGTTTTCGCCTGAGGACAAGCAAGGTCTAAGCTTGGGGGAGTTGATACGTCCATTTTGCATCATGCTTTCCTACTGTTATTTATAATGTTTTTATGCATAATAATGCTTTACGGGGTAATTCTAATGCCTTTTCTCTTATAATATGCAAAATTTACACAAAGAGGGAGAATGCCGGCAGCTGGAATTCTGGACCTGAGAAAGCTACGTCACAGTCACCTATTCTGCACATCTCCAAATGAGCTGAAAATTTATAAAGAATTTTTTTGGAATATATGAAAAATACTGGAGCAAATAACTACTGGAGGGGGCCCACCAGGTGGGCACAACCCACCTGGGCGCTCCAGGCACCCCAGGCGCGCCCTGGTGGGTTGTGCTCAGCCTGGCCCACCTCAAGTACCCATATTTTGGTATATAGGTCATTTTGACCTATAGAAAAATAAGGGGAGGACTTTTGGGATGGAGCGCCGTCGTCTCGAGGCGGAACTTGGGCAGGAGCACTTTTGCCCTCCGGCAGAGCGATTCCGTCGGGGAACTTCCCTCCCAGAGGGGGAAATCATTGTCATCGTCATCACCAACAACCCTCTCATCTTTGGGAGGCCAATCTTCATCAACATCTTCAACAACACCATATCCTCTCAAACCCTAGTTCATCTTTTGTGTTCCGGAACCTTAGATTGGTACCTATGGGTGACTAGTAGTGTTGATTAAATCTTGTAGTTGATTACTATATATGGTTTATTTGGTGGAAGATTAAATGTTCAGATCCATTATGCTATTTAATACCCCTCTGATCTTGAGCATGGTTATCATTTGTGAGTAGTTACTTTTGTTCTTGAGGTCACGGGAGAAATCTTGTTGCAAGTAATCATGTGAACTTGATATGTGTTCGATATTTTAATGATATGTATGTTGTGATCCCTTAGTGGTGTCATGTGAACGTAGACTACATGCCACTTCACCATATTTGGGCCTAAGGGAATGCATTGTGGAGTAGTTATTAGATGATGGGTTGCTAAAGTGACAGAAGTTTAAACCCTAGGTTATGCGCTACTTCGTAAGTGTAACATCCCAAATTTTCAATTTGGAATGTTATACATTAGGTCATCATTGCATATCATATTTTATTGCATTTTGGCTTGATCCTCGAAATCCTAAGCAACTCAAGACCCTCGGAGAGAGAGTTGGGGATCTCATTGTTTTCATATTTGAAATTTTATCAAATATTGAAACGAGGATTTTTGGTTTTAATTATTTTTCTCCCCAAAAATATTTCATGTTAAAATATATGAGAGGAGATAATATGACTTCTCCAAAATAAATGAAGTATTGGAGGAAAAATATTAAAATCAAATATTTGATTTTATTCGGATTTTATTGCTATTTTATTTGCATTAGAAAAATTGCATTTTAGGGCCAAGAAAACGTTCATCTTGTTCTAAATATTTTATTTAGACAGTGAAAATTTGTTTTGTCATTTTTAGATTTTTATTTATTTTTCTAGGATTTATTCTCGGCAGAATCTTTTTTTTAAAAAAACTTCTTCCACGCCCGACTGGGCCGAGGCCTAGCCGAGCCAGGCCGCCGGCCCGCACCGCGCCACCGCCTCCCATGCTCGAGTCCGGCCAGGACATGGCCGCCGCGCCGTCACCGCCCGGGACTCCTCCCCGCCCCCTCCCGCCAACCACCCCCCCGCCCCCTTATAAGCCGAGCCCGGGGCCCCTTGGGACCCCAAGCCGCCGCAGCCGCCGCCGCCTGCCAAAGCCGCCGCCGCCTGCAGCGCCTCGCTGTCGCCCCACCGCCGCACCGCCGCCGCCCCACCGGAGCCGCCCCGCCTCGCCGGAGGTATACGCCACCGCCGCCGTCGTTCGGTTTTAT
Organism: Triticum urartu; assembly: GCF_003073215.2. Classification (NCBI taxonomy): domain Eukaryota; kingdom Viridiplantae; phylum Streptophyta; class Magnoliopsida; order Poales; family Poaceae; genus Triticum; species Triticum urartu. Next base: position 123,494,862 of record NC_053022.1, read on the forward strand.
TTTAAAACCAGTTCGGTTTTTTTAAAACCCAAGGTTTCGTTTTTTTAGAATAGATCGGTTCGCCAGTTTTCTCGGTTTAGTTACTTAGCAGGCGTTCGTCCGTATGTTCGTTTTAACGAACGGTGTTCACTCATTAGCCACAGACAGCGAACGTTCATTCGTTAGCATCTTCGTCGGTTTTCTTTTTCTCGGATTTTCCGCGATTATTTCGATCGCGATTTCTAATCCGATTTTCGTTTTAGTTTATCTTTTCGCTCGTTTATCGGAATCAGGCGATTCAAGCGCCTAGAGTTTCGTCACGAAACCCTCTTTCTGTTTAAACAACTTGAACAAGATTTTGATACAGTAAAATTTGACCTTAGTCCAGATTAGTAATCGGATCTTGTTTCTTTCGCAGTTTGAGTTTCGTTGCTCCGTTTGATTTGATTCTTTTTGCAAACCGGAGTTCTTAAGTTGAACTTTCTGGTTAGATCTCTTATTTGAGTTTTACCCGTGCATCTTTGCTTGATTGCTTATTGTATGCTTGTTTGATTGCGATAGAGTACCCGGAGTGTGAAGTGTGCTACATCGAGTCTCTAGGTTTTGCGGATCATCAGCAAGGCAAGTGACACTTTGATCATATCCCTTTATCACCCAGTTTTTATGCATTAGTTTCAACCCTCAAACATTGCATGGTTAGGACTTGATAACATATGGGATTGGGAAGTAGTTGATGAGGTAGAACCTATTGCCATGTTATTATTAAACCCTTGGGAGTTACTTCTACGCTGCTTATATTGCTATGCTATGCTCGTAGACGTGAATTGGGTTTGAGTGAAACCATGACAGATGCGAGATTGTTAATTAATGGTTCAACTTAAGGTGGCAACTTTAATACACATCTGGGTGGATTGCTTGTCGGGCACCTGGAGAATCCAGTGTTGTCCTAGGATATCCCGGAGTACCCGTGTGATAAGCCTAAGGTCCGCCACCCAGGCTCAAAGGGAACTGAGATATTTCATGATAGAAACTTCCGTGTGCAACCACAAGCTATTATGGGCTCTAGCATAGTTGAGTAAGTTGTGTGAAGCTCTTGAAGAGGTAGGCTAGCAGGTAGTGGGTTGTAGGAGGTATAGTCTATCCGGAGTAGAGAGTTAATGCTTCTGAAAGACTATGTCTCGGTCATCCGTTTCTCAAACACCATGTAGTGCGAGAAATCCAACAGAGGAGATCGAGTCTTGTGGGGGAAAGTGCGCAAACCTCTACAGAGTGTACAAACTAATCATGGTTAGCCGTGTCCCCGGTTATGGACATCTTGAGTATCTAGTACTTGGATTATCATATGTATCTCATCACTCTAAATTAATATTGTTGGGTTGATAATTACTTTTAAATGGGATTGAGTTGGAGGAACCTTCTCAATGATGTTTCAACTACCATGATAGTTAAATAAAATCTATTCCTTTGTTGTAGGGGAAAATTGGCTTTTTGCAAAACTTTAACCGTAGAGCTTTCCACCAGCCAAATATGCATATAGTGATAGCATTATTTCGTTCTTGCTCTACTATGTTACATTGCCAGCATATTCCATGTGCTGACCCATTTTCGGGCTGCAACATATTATGTTGCAAACTTTTCAAACGAGGAGTAAGGTTCATTAGCTCGTTGCCGTACAGCTCAGCTATGTCGTTGGAGTTGATGGACTCACTTTATCTTCCAAGCATTCCGCTGTTATCGTATTAGATGGCCTTAAGTCATATTTATTGTAATAAGTTCTCTTTTGAGACATTCGATGTAATAAGTGTGTGATTGCTACTCTGTTATAAATCCTTCGAGTACTGTGTGTGTCAGCATTACCGATCCAGGGATGACACTGAAGCACAGAGACTTGACCGTTTGAGGTCGGGTCGCTACAAGATGGTATCAGAGCACACGCTGAGTGTAGGACACGACCACTAAGCTAAAGCCCTAGATCACCACTCTCTTCTCATTTCTGACTCCTCTCCATTTTCTACTCTTTAGGATGGCGGACGCAAGGAACAAGTTTGCACAACCGGATGAAGAAGCACATTTTGGACGACACTTGAAGGAAGTCACTAAGTACGTGAACATTGGAATACCAAGCTTCACCGGGACTTACAACGCCACTTTACCAAAAGAGGAGCAATGGATGATTCAAGTTCAAGTTCTAGGAAGGACATTCGCGCCAGTCACCAAACCCATAGAGTTTTCCTTTGATGCAACAACCTGGAGTCTAGGAAAGAGTATGGCAGCTCACATCACCATGGGACGCATAGGAGAAGTTTACCATAAGGAGCTTAAGGATACTATCTATCAGATTTGTGGTGCCGAGATGAGCAATGGGAGATGATCCGCACCAGGAAGGATAGATCAATCGCCGCTTTCATCCAGGAGTTAAACCAGCACATTCGTCGCCAGGAGAACCAGATGTGCGCATGCATGAATGATATGAACAAGGCAATGACAAGGATCACAGAACTGGAGGAAGAACTCAAGGCTACTCGCGAAGATTATGAGGAGGAAATCGTCGTACTAGTAGAGAAGAATGATGATCTGGAAAGGAAGCTAGGAGTATTCATGGGAGACCCCGCGCCAGGAGGAGAAGACAAAGAACCCAAGGAGATTCGTTCTGAGGACTACATCATCATCGACGACACCGACTCAGACCCCGACGATAGCGATGATGACTATGAAGATGAAGTTGGAGAAGACATCATGGAGTCTTCGACCGATCAATATTTCTAGTAGACCACCACATCAGTAGTAGTATTCCACCATGTATATAGTATAGTCTGAGCACTTTTGTAACGATAGTTAGATCAATTGTATGCCTTGCTTGATTGATTGAGTGATATGATTGTGTTTGTCTCATGTGCATATGGGTAGTGTTTTTCTCACTAGACATCATTCTATTCTATTCTCTTCCCTCTAAACCCTCAGATGCCTCCGAGACATGACCCCGGATTTACTTTCCCACCAGAACTCACTCAGTTGATCCAGCAGCAGAATACCCTGATGCAGTTGTTAGTTCAGAACCAAGGCAACAACAACAATAACAACAACAACAACAACCCACCACCACCAGTTGACAACTTAGCCCGCTTTCTAAGGTTGCAGCCGTCGGTGTTTTCCAGCAGCACCGAGCTGATAGTGGCAGATGATTGGCTCCGCAGGATTGGAAGGGAGTTAACCACTGCAGGATGTATAGATGCTGAGAAGGTGCGTTTTGCCGCACATCAGTTGGATGGACCAGTAGCCTCATGGTGGGAGAATTACATAGTCACCTATCCTATAGCCAATGTTACATGGGATCAGTTTCAGCAAGCATTTCGCATCGCCCATGTCTCAACAGGAGCTATGAGCATGAAGAAGCGTGAGTTTCGCAACTTGCGCTAAGGGAATCGTACTGTGGGGCAATACGTGGATGAATTTAGTAAGCTGTCTCGTTATGCCCCTGACGATGTGGCCACGAATGCCATGAAGCAGGAGAAGTTTATGGAAGGGCTGAATGATGAGATGAGCATGCAGTTGATGGTGGCAACATTTAACAACTACCAGGAGTTGGTAGACAAGGCTCTTATGATTGAAGGGAAGCAGCAGAAAATTTGAGAGCCGCAAAAGGAAGTATGGACAAGGAAGGTACAACTCAGGAGCTCAGCAGAAGCCTCGTCTAACCCTGAACTCGGGAGGACTTGTTCATAACCATGGAGGTCATAACCATAACGGAGGAAGTTCGCATAACCATAATGGTTCCAAGAATGGGACTTGGAACGGAACAAACAACAATGAGACCCGCTCCAATCCAGCCACACCCGCCAAGAGAGACCTAAGTCACATTACTTGCTTCAAGTGCGGGAAGACTAGACACTATGCCACGGAGTACCCTAAAGCGAAGAATGGAAACGGTAATGGGAGCACTGGGAAGAAGCCTAATCCATTCAACAAAGGACAAGTGAACCACGTTAACATGGAAGAGGTTGAAGGGCAGCTAGACACAGTTATTGGTAAGTTTTTGGTTAAGTCTTTTACCACCCTTGTTCTTTTTTATACTTGTGCATCACATTCATACATATCAAGGGGATTCGTGGATAGGTTTAAACTACCAACCCAAACCCTTAGGACCCCTCTATTAGTAAGTTCACCTGGAGCAGAATATATGGCCAGCCGATGGTGCGACCAGATACCCCTAACCATTGGTAGCCATGTTTTTCCGTCAGACCTAATAATTTTGGAGTCACAAGGATTGGATGTGATATTAGGCATGGACTGGATGTCAAAGTATGGAGGAAGCATTGACTGTGCTAGTAAATCAATTTGTCTCACCACCCCGGAGGGAAAAAGGATCAAGTATGTATCTAGACATGCGCCTAGGAGGAGCCAAGTAAATACCCTCACGGGAGTTGTTCAGGAGGAAGTGCCTATAGTGAAGGATTACCCAGATGTTTTTCCAGAGGAGTTACCAGGCATGCCACCGGATCGAGACATTGAGTTTTTGATAGAGCTATTGCCAGGTACCGGGCCAATATCAAAGAGACCCTACCGAATGCCCGCAAATGATCTGGAGGAGATTAAGAAGCAGATCAAGGAGTTATTGGAGAAAGGTTACATCCGACAGAGTTCATCACCATGGGAGCCCCAGTGCTTTTGGTTGAGAAGAAGGATAAGTCTCTAAGGATGGTTGTTGATTATCGTGCATTGAATGAGGTGACGATCAAGAACAAATACCCACTGCCGATGATCAATGATTTGTTTGACCAGTTGCAAGGAGCTAAGGTGTTCTCAAAGATCGATCTGCGATCAGGATATCACCAGCTGAAGATCCGGGAAAGGGATATACCTAAAACCGCATTTACCACAAGGTACAGGTTATATGAGTATACAGTCATGTCATTTGGACTGACTAACTCCCCTGCCTATTTCATGAGCATGATGAACAAGGTGTTCATGGAATATTTGGATAAGTTTGTTGTGGTGTTCATTGATGATATAATGGTATACTCGAAGAATGAAGAGGAGCACAAAGAGCATTTGCGTTTAGTTCCCGAGAAACTCAGGGAACATCAGTTGTATGCCAAGTTTAGCAAATGTGAGTTTTGGTTGAAAGAAGTTGGATTCCTTGGACATGTTATATCATGAGAAGGTATAGCAGTAGACCCCACTAAGGTTCAATCAGTCACTGAATGGTTGGCACCCACTTCAGTTAGCGAGATGCGCAGTTTTCTTGGACTCGCAGGATACTACCGGAGATTCATTGAGAATATTTCCAAGATTGCGAAGCCAATGGCAGAGCTATTGAAGAAGGATATCAAATTTAAATGGAAGGAAGAATGTGAAGCGAGTTTTCAGGAGTTAAATAAGCATCTGACTACAGCCCCAGTACTAATCCTACTGGATATACGCAGGGATTTCCAAGTGTATTGCGACGCCTCTCGCTTAGGACTTGGAGGAGTACTGATGCAGGACGGAAAAGTTGTTTCGTATGCCTCGCGACAACTGAAACCGCATGAGTTAAATTATGCCACGCATGACTTGGAGTTGGCTGCCGTAGTGCATGCGTTGAAGACTTGGAGACATTATCTTATTGGAAACCATTGCGATGTATACACGGACCATAAGAGTTTGAAGTACATTTTCACACAGAAGGAGCTGAACCTTAGGCAGAGGAGATGGTTGGAGTTTATAAAGGATTATGACATGAAGCTTCACTATCATCCATGCAAGGCCAACGTCGTAGCAGACACTTTGAGCCGGAAGAGTTATGCCAACACACTCATAAGCGCAGGATTGCCAAAGGAGTTGGCAGAGGATCTCAGGGAACTACGATTGGAGATTGTCCCTAGAGGTTTTGTTGCAACAATGGAAGTTCAGTCTACATTGTTAGGAAAGATTCGAGAAGCTCAGAAGGATGACAAAGAGATTGTCGAGATAAAAGAGAGAATGAGCAAAGGAAAGGCCAAAGGTTTTCGTGAGGATGAACATGACACCTTGTGGTTTGAGGACCGTGTTTATGTGCCCAATAACACAGATATCAGGAAGATAATACTTCAGGAGGCTCATGACTCACCATACTCAATTCACCCCGGAAACACCAAGATGTATGTGGATTTAAAGGAGCATTTCTGGTGGACTGGTATGAAGAAGGATATTGCCGAGTATGTAGCCGTGTGTGATGTATGTCAGAGAGTGAAGGCAGAACATCAAAAGCCAGCCGGATTGTTACAACCTATGTCGATACCCGAATGGAAGTGGGATAAGCTTGGCATGGATTTCATCACCGGATTTCCCAAGACCAAATCAGGATATGATTCTATATGGGTAGTAGTTGATCGCTTGACCAAAGTAGCTCACTTTATCCTAGTGAAAACCACCTATACAAGCGCCAAGTTGGCAAAGATATACATGACCAGGATCATGTGTTTGCATGGAGTTCCAAGGACCATTGTATCAGATAGAGGAACCCAGTTTACCTCAAAGTTTTGGAATCAGTTGCATGAAACCTTGGGAACCAGACTGGAGTTCAGTACAGCTTTTCACCCGCAAACAGATGGACAGACCGAGAGAGTGAACCAGATTCTGGAGGATATGTTGAGAGCTTGTGCACTAGATTATGGATCTAGTTGGGATGACAACTTGCCCTACGCAGAGTTCTCATACAACAACAGTTACCAGGCCAGTTTGAAGATGGCACCTTTCGAAGCGTTGTACGGAAGGAGGTGCAGGACACCGTTGTTGTGGGCTGAAGTTGGAGACCGTTAATTGTTTGGACCAGATTTGATTAAGGAATCAGAAGAGAAGGTTAAATTGATTAGAGATAGACTGAAGGTAGCTCAGTCCCGGCAGAAGAGTTATGCAGATTCAAAACGCAAGGAGGTAGTCTATGAAATCGGAGACAGAGTGTATCTTCGGGTATCACCACTCCAAGGAGTTAAGCGTTTTGGAGTTAAGGGAAAGTTAGCGCCCACATTTTGTGGGACCATACAGAGTTTTGGAACGTATGGGAGAAGTTGCTTATAAGTTGGAATTACCCGACGGATTGTCAGGAGTTCACGATGTGTTCCACGTTTCTCAGTTAAAGAAGTGCCACGCAGAGATGGCTGACATTCCCTTGAGAGATACAGTACCGCTGGAAGCGATTCAGTTGGATAATGATTTGACCTATGAGGAGAAGCCACTCAGGATCCTCGAGTTTGCTAGTCGAGTTACCCGCAGCAAGGTTATTAAGTTTTGCAAAGTTCAGTGGAGCCACCATACCGAGGACGAAGCCACCTGGGAACGAGAGGATGATCTTCGCAAAGACCACCCACACCTGTTTTCTAGCCAACCCGAATCTCGAGGGCGAGATTCATCTTAAGGGGGGTAGGTTTGTAACATCCCAAATTTTCAATTTGGAATGTTATACATTAGGTCATCATTGCATATCATATTTTATTGCATTTTGGCTTGATCCTCGAAATCCTAAGCAACTCAAGGACCCTCGGAGAGAGAGTTGGGGATTTCACTGTTTTCATATTTGAAATTTTATCAAATATTGAAACGAGGATTTTTGGTTTTAATTATTTTTCTCCCCAAAAATATTTCATGTTAAAATATATGAGAGGAGATAATATGACTTCTCCAAAATAAATGAAATATTGGAGGAAAATATTAAAATCAAATATTTGATTTTATTTGGATTTTATTGCTATTTTATTTGCATTAGAAAACTTGCACGTTTTCAAAATTACATTTTAGGGCCAAGAAAATGTTCATCTTGTTCTAAATATTTTATTTAAACGGTGAAAATTTGTTTTGGCATTTTTAGATTTTTATTTATTTTTCTAGGATTTATTCTCGGCGGAATCTTTTTAAAAAAACTTCTTCCATGCCCGACTGGGCCGAGGCCCAACCGAGCCAGGTCGCCGGCCCGCACCGCGCCACCGCCTCCCGTGCCCGAGTTCGGCCAGGACACGGCCGCCGCGCCGTCGTCGCCCGGGACTCCTCCCCACCCCCTCCCTATAAGCCGAGCCCGAGGCCCCCTCGGGACCCCAAGCCGCCGCAGCAGCCGCCCTCCGCCGCCGCCCGCAGCGCCTCGCCTTCTCGCCGCCGCGCCTTGCCGTCGCACCGCCGCCTCGCCGCCGCCGCCCCGCCTCGCCGGAGGTATACGCCGTCGCCGCCGTTGTTCGGTTTTATTTTAAAACCGGTTTGGTTTTTTTAAAACCCTAGGTTTTGTTTTTTAAAATAGATCGGTTTGCCAGTTTTCTCGGTTTAGTTACTTAGCGGACGTTCGTCCGTACGTTCGTTTTAATGAATGGTGTTCACTCGTTAGCCACAGACAGTGAACGTTCGTTCGTTAGCCTGTTTGTCAGTTTTCTTTTTCTCGGATTTTCCGCGATTATCTCCGATCGCGATTTCTGATCCGATTTTCGTTTTAGTTATATTTTCGCTCGTTTATCGGAATCAGCCGATTCAAGCGCCTAGAGTTTCGTCACGAAACCCTCTTTCCGTTTAACCAACTTGAACAAGATTTTGATACAATAAAATTTGACCTTAGTCCAGATTAGTAATCGGATCTTGTTTCTTTCGTAGTTTGAGTTTCGTTGCTCCGTTTGATTTGATTCTTTTTACAAACCGGAGTTCTTAAGTTGAAATTTCTGGTTAGATCTCTTATTTGAGTTTTACCCATGCATCTTTGCTTGATTGCTTATTGTATGCTTGTTTGATTGCGATAGAGTACCCGGAGTGCGAAGCGTGCTACATCGAGTCTCTAGGTTTTGCGGATCATCAGCAAGGCAAGTAACACTTTGATCATATCCCTTTATCACCCAGTTTTTATGCATTAGTTTCAACCCTCAAACATTGCATGGTTAGGACTTGATAATATGTGGGATTGGGAAGTAGTTGATGAGGTAGAACCTATTGCCTTGTTATTATTAAACCCTTGGGAGTTACTTCTACGCTGCTTATATTGCTATGTTATGCTTGTAAACGTGGATTGGATTTGAGTGAAACCATGACAGATGTGAGATTGTTAATTAATGGTTTAACTTAAGGTGGAAACTTTAATACACATCTGGGTGGATTGCTTGTCGGGCACCTGGAGAATCCAATGTTGTCCTAGGATATCCCAGAGTACCCGTGTGATAATCCTAAGGTCCGCCACCCAGGCTCAAAGGGAACTGAGATATTTCATGCTAGAAACTTTCGTGTGCAGCCACAAGCTATTATGGGCTCTAGCATAGTTGAGTAAGTTGTGTGAAGCTCTTGAAGAGGTAGACTAGCACGTAGCGGGTTGTAGGAGGTATAGTCTATCCGGAGTAGAGAGTTAATGCTTCTGAAAGACTATGTCTCGGTCATCTGTTTCTCAAACATCATGTAGTGCGAGAAATCCAACGGAGGAGATCGAGTCTTGTGGGGAAAAGTGCGCAAACCTTTGCAGAGTGTACAAACTAATCATGGTTAGCCGTGTCCCCGGTTATGGACATCTTGAGTATCTAGTACTTGGATTATCATATGTATCTCATCACTCTAAATTAATATTGTTGGGTTGATAATTACTTTTAAATGGGATTGAGTTGGAGGAACCTTCTCAATGATGTTTCAACTACCATAATAGTTAAATAAAATATATTCCTTTGTTGTAGGAAAAAATTGGCTTTTCGCAAAAATTTAACCGTAGAGCTTTCCACCAGCCAAATATGCATATAGTGATAGCATTATTTTGTTCTTGCTCTACTGTGTTACATTGCCAGCATATTCCATGTGCTGACCCGTTTTCAGGCTGCAACGTATTATGTTGCAGACTTTTCAGACGAGGAGTAAGGTTCGTTAGGTCGTTGCCGTACAGCTGCTCAGCTATGCCGTTGGAGTTGATGGACTCACTTTATCTTCCAAGCCTTCCGCTATTATCATATTAGATGGCCTTAAGTCATATTTATTGTAATAAGTTCTCTTTTGAGACATTCGATGTAATAAGTGTGTGATTGCTACTCTGTTATAAATTCTTTGAGTATTGTGTGTGTCAGCATTACCGATCCAGGGATGACACTGAAGCACAGAGACTTGATCGTTTGAGGTCGGGTCGCTACTGTAAGAGGCTGATTTGGATCCAAAAGTTTAATGCTATGGTTAGATTTTATCTTAATACTTTTCTCGTAGTTGCGGATGCTTGCGAGGGAGTTAATCATAAGTAGGAGGTTTGTTCAAGTAAGAATAACACTTAAGCACCGGTCCACCCACATATCAAATTATCAAAGTAGCGAACACGAATCAAACCAACATGATGAAAGTGACTAGATGAAATTCCCATGTACCCTCAAGAACGCTTTGCTTATTATAAGAGTCCGTTTTGGACTGTCCTTCGCCACAAAAGGATTGGGCTACCTTGCTGCACTTTATTTACCATTACCGTTACTTGCTCGTTACAAATTACCTTGCTATCAAACTACTTGTTATCGACAATTTTAGTGCTTGCAGAAATTACCTTGCTAAAAACCACTTGTCATTTCCTTCTGCTCATTGGGTTCGACACTCTTACTTATCAAAAGGACTACGATTGATCCGCTATACTTGTGGGTCATCAACAGTGTGCGGTGGCTTGGGAGTAGGTCTGCTCGCCCAAGTGGGCAGGAGGTTTGGGTATTCCCAACCTGGGCTGGCTTAATGTTGCGATGCAATCATGATGGCCATGGCTACAAAGATCCGACCCTTCCAAACCATGGGCAGAGTTCACCGTAAAGGTGCCAGAACACTCAATGCAGTTATTCCACGCAGCAACCAGATCAACTGTGAGGGATAGAAAAACGACTATTTTAGGAGGACCGTTGGCTGAATGGGATGCAGGTCCCGGAGATCACGCCCAACCTACACTGCATCGTGGCCAAGGGTGCATGCTCCTTGCGCACAACACATCAAGCCCTCAAGGAGGGAACTTGGGCAACAGACGTAGGACCGGAACTACCGGGACCAATGCTTCAGGAGTACCTACAACTATGGTCGTGAGTGCAAGCGACCCAGCTCCAACCGGGGCATGCGAACACTATCAGTTGGTCCTGGGAGTAGAGTGGACAACACTCCACGCGCTCTATGACGCGAAGTTCTAGGGACGGGAGTTATTCCAACGACAGCTTTCACATGGAACTCTGGTGCACCAATGTAATGTCGCTTCTTCGTATGGTTGGCACTCAAGAATAGATGTTGGACTTCTAATAGATTAGCGAGACGCGGACTGGATCACTAGGATGCTTGCCCCTTCTGTGACCAGGCAGAAGAATCGATTAGCCACGTACTGCTGGAATGTGTGTTTGCTAGGGAGGCATGGACGGTTCTATGTCGGGCCTTGGGTAAGCCTGAGTCGGCGCTGACTATGCCCAACTCACTCCAAGATTGGCGCGCTGACAAAACAAGAAACAAGGCAGCCCGACAAAACGAGAAACAAGGCAGCCCGAAAAGACATCAAGACGTTGTTCATGTTGGTGATGTGGGAGCTTTGAAAACACAGGAATGCAATTGTCTTTGACGGTGCAACGCCCTCCATCACACAGTGTTGTAGCGAATACAAGAGAAGGGACGGACGTGGAAGAGGGCTGGCCTGCTCAAGTGTGACACCACAACGTTCTTCGTGGTGTTATCAAGGTGGGTGAGTGAGAGGGGGTTAGACACACTTGTTTAGACCGGATTAGACCGGGTGGAGTGGGCGTTGCATGCGCATTGTAATATGTTAACGGCTATCCTACCTCTCCTTCTATAATATAAAGTACATACACTCATGCGTATTCGAGAAATAATATAAAGTACATACACTCATGCGTATTCGAGAAAAAAAATGAGGTTGACCCTGCTGTCCATGGATAGTTGGTGGATAAATGGGGCTATATTTGCCCATTGCGACACAAGATGCTCTCAGTTCCTATAGAAGGGTAGAGCGGGGGATGAAAGCATAAGCAGCGTTTCTGGTGCTCTTTCAAAAGGATTAGACAAACAACACTTGGAAATCAAATCAGAATCACTTGCATGCAGTGTGTGGTGAGACCGTGGCAAACTAATGTTGAAATGCTCCCTACCGAAATACAGCCCAGCCCTATACCGTGTAATATAACAAGCACACGTCTGAATGATCATGAGGTTGAAGGTAGGCAGGAAATTTTTGTCATGATATCCTGTGAAGATGATGAAAAGAACTGCAAGGCACTATGCTTGCAATCACTTTGTGAATAGCTCACCAATTAGCACACCACTCGGCTTTACGACGTCAGCACATGTTTAAATCCACTTTGGTAGCGGCTTGGATACTTGAACTCTGTCAAGTGTCAACCCACAGATGGGCATAAAGTATGGCCAGACATGACTGTAAGTCCTACGTATAATATACTCCCTCCGTCCCATAATGTAAGACGTTTTTCAACACTACGCTAGTGTTGAAAAACGTCTTACATTATGGGACGGAGGGAGTACTTAAAAAAAGTTCTGCTACCGCGTGATCAGTCAGTTGACATAACAAAGTGGCGGAAACAATTTTTCAGAAGCAAAAACTCACAGCCAATATGATGATATCTCCTAAGCTGGACATGCTAAGACCATGTTACGATCTACTCGCTCCGGTCCAAAATAACTGAAGTTCTAGGTTTGTCCCAAGTCAAACTTGCTTAAGTATGACCGACTATAGAAAATGTGCAAAGATCTACAACACCAAATACACATAGTACGGAAATATATTTCATAAAGAATCTAATGAGACTGATTTGGTGTTCCAAATGTTCATTTTTTTTTTCATAGACTTGGTCAAACTTAAACAAGTTTGACTTAGGACAAACTTAAACGTGACGTTCATGTGTTCTGCTATCAGTACACATAATCTAAGTATGCACCCGACACATGTTGCAGCCAAATTTATGTGCTCTGCATATGAAAAAAGTGCTACTCCCTCCGATCCATATTACTTGACTTAGATTTGTCTAGATACGGATGTATCTATCGGAGGAAGTACAAACTTTAACACGTACTCCCTCGGTACAAAATATAAGACGTTTTTAGGCTAAGCTAGCCTACAGAAACATCATATATTTTGATACGGAGGGAGTTAGTAGTTTGAGTTGTGTGACCAGTCATCAGCAAACAGATTTCCCCTGATTTGCACGACTGTATGCAACAACAGGGCCTAACTATCAATGAAAATTCAAACGATTTTCAAGCCAGATTCATGAACAATTCGCCATAAACACAACAGGGCTCTGCCTGGATAATAAGGACAGACTAACGGTGGAAGGAGCCTCTGCAATACATTCTCAAGTGGAAGATGGGATTCGAACATGGGTGGTTGATTCCAATCCCACCTTCTGCATAAGAATATACTACTAAGGAAGATCTCTCCTGGATAGTAAAAAGCAGGAACTGCGGAAGATCATAAATAACATTCAGGAAAACATTTTAGTTGAACATTACCAAGTACATGCAACAAAAAGTTTCCAGTGTGCATGGGCTCACAAGTTGAAAGATGACCGAAGGTCAGGATTTCATAAAGATCTCAACTAAGCATTAAGAACTAATTATTAATGAAGTGGGCGGGATAGGTCTACAGATACAGTAGCCTACATCACATGATAGCATTGTAAGTATTGCTAAATAGAAGCAGTTGGGGTGATAAGCCAAAAGTACAACTAGAAATATACGCACCGTTGAAAAGTTAGACTTCGACTTAGTCATGCATGCAAACAAAATCATGTAGATGGTAACTGAAACCAGAGGTGGATCCAAGCTAAAAAAAACCATGACGTGATATCCTATATGGCTATATCTTGCAGATTTTTCTTTTCTTTTTGCCTATATATAGTTTTAAGAAAGTGTTTCTCAACCAGGCACCCATATTTGAAGAAATAAATAAATTGGAACAATAAATTCACTAAGACAACTAGGAAAGAAGCACACAGTGTGCTACGAATATACAAAGTACTGTACTAACTAGTAGCCTTACAGATAAAAGAGAACTTGTTACGTGTAGAAGTGAACTCAGGTTGTAGCTTCAGTAGCTGAATTTACTGGCTGATCAGTATCATGAACAGAGACAATGATCAGCAATCAGCAAACAGTTATAAGTTTTTAACCATGCAATGTAACACACATAGTATAATGAAGAAAAGCATCATATGCACAAACTGTACAAGGACATGTTATTTTTTTCTCACTTCCAAGATAATACTGAAAAGAAAAGGAAAGGTAGCAACGACACACAGTGAAACATGCAAACCTATTCAAATAACCTCACGCAAACCAAACATATGCTTATTATGATACACCCGAACTTCAATCAGCCATAAAATGTCTTATATCCCTATTCTCAAACACTCAAAAGTATATGCACCACCTTAGTACCTTCTGGGTTCGGAAGGTTGTGAGGGACCTTCCTTCCTAAAAGTTCCACAGAACATGCATCGAGCAAACTTGGGTGAAGGTGGATCAAGAGCTGGCGGAACATGCCGAGTACGAAAGGCCTGGTTGATGTCGCTGGGCATGCCACCGCGCTCTGCACCGTCACTGCACCTACGCTGCACACCTCCCCTGGACCCGTTGCTACGAGAGTGCCTTAGCTCCTTGAGTTCTAAGCCGTTGACCTCTGCCTCCCCAGCTGCCCCTTGATTCCTCTGGTTCTGGTCTTTAGGCATAAGCCTCTCCTCCCAGATCAGACCAGATGAACCAGACCTCCTAAATGTTTGGGAAGATCTCTGCAGCTCTGCCATCTCCCTTTGGTATTACTTCCGTCCTTCTCTACCTGTGTTCGTGGGTGTTTCTCTCAGTGTTCATGCCTAAGAAGTCCTATGGTGCATAATAAGGTCTGCAGTGGGGAGGAAAGTGTGTATTGACCAAACCTAATAATATACATGCATATCAAGGAAGGGTAACCATAACAAATTCAGGATGAGTCACATGATGGTGATAACTGGAGAAGGCTCAAGACGAAGGGAGGATATAAGGTATATATCAATATATGTACAATGCATTGACACCAAGTAGTGTATTGATAAAACGGGACCCTCTGCCTGCCTACACAAGTACTATTAGCTGAAACACCATCTTGTTTGTTGTGATGTATTCAAGAGCTAACAGAATATTGCCTAAAGTAGCTTAACATTAAATGCAGAATCAACAGCAAATATCATCACCCCTTTCTTCTTGCCTTAATGCACTATTAATCCTGGATTGTAAAGCAGCTGAAAGGGATACGAAATGCGCAGATATACAGAAAAGTAGTAGATGACCCTGCCACAATGTTAACTGATGGTCTAAAAGACATAACAGAATCTCCAGCGAGCCCTAACTTACAGTTACGTACGTGGCAACAAGAAGTAACAAGCTAGTTAACATCATTTACCAACTATAGCAGCTAGTTATTCTTGAATGTTGATTCCTTCCTCCTAAAATTAACCAGAATGTTAAATAGTCCGACTGCAGAAGTGACACTTCATGTTCCATTCTCTTTGACAGTAGTGCTCCCAAGTTGCTAACGCAGCTGCCATAAACATCATTCTGACCAAGCTGAGCAGAGAACAGACAATATTGCAGTTTATATGCACTTGCTAGGTGCGCTAGCTAATTGAAACCCTATCCTTAGCCTTGAGAAGCTCAGTCAGAGATTTTGGGCCTTCAAAATCATTTGAGAAAGAACCCCCATGAGGCATGCGAGCAGCAGAGTGGCTAAAGCGTGACTTAGATACACAATTCTCTTCTTTTATCTGAGCTAGGGTCTTTGGCCCAGTAAAATCTGTGGTAGGATGTTCAGAAGATCTAGCAGAAATTACATTGTGCTGTTTTCCTCTACGTTTCTTCTTCTGCCCCCTGAAGGTAGCACAGACAACAGACTGAGGACACTCCTCTATGTAGAACTCTTGCCTGTAATGAGTGGATCTTGATTCAATGCCTTGGAAACCACTCACGGGTTCAAGACCCCGACGCCTCTTAGTGCGACCCTTCCTGCTCTTGGCACCTTTTCTCTTCTCAGGTCTTCTCTTTGAAGCGTGTCTTGTCTCAGTATGCTGACGAGGAAACACATCATCTGCTGCTGAGCCGATGAAGCTGGAATTGAAGAACATTCTATCATACTCATTAGAACTTGGCACTGCAAGCTTTCTTGTATTGTGTGGTATGTGTCCCAAAGTGGTCTCAACATCAGGGTCTTGAACTCCTTCAGGATGACTAACATAACCATGTTGATCATCAAAGCTACAAAATGCTTGCCCATAGTACCATGAATCATAATAATCCCGATCATAACAGACTGGATCTCCAATATCATATTTCGCATGAAGCACCTGAGCATCTCTTTTCTGCGCCAATTGTTTCTCAAGGTCATTCTTGTTAGAGAGCCCATCATCAACGAGCACATCAAATCCAGGGGAGGAATCACGACTTTCATCTTGCTCTGCGTCGTCCATTGTTGAATATTCTGAGCTCTGATCTGAGTGGGTGAAACACTTTATGTATTCACCAGTGTCAATTGATGTTTCAGGCGTGACCGAAATAGGACCATCAAATTCGAGATATATTGACTCAGGAACTTCTTTTGAGTGGCATTTCTTTATGTGGTACAAGGTGTCCTGACAAGGACTTGTGTGAGCACCCTTCAATGCCTCAACCATCTCATCTCCAGCGGAATTTTCATTGACAGCAGGATTGAAAGTAGTAGCCTCAGAAGAAATCGCTGATTCAGTGTTAGGGGTTGGCTCATGTAGGAAGGGGCAATTGTCACCTTTTTTGCAGCCAGAGCTATAGTAGAAATAACAAGGATTGGCTGTCTTGACAGAAATAGAACCATCTGATGAGGGTGGGACTGTCAAGGACTTGGTTCTGTTGAAATTTTCCATTGGCTGCAACAGGAGAAGCTCATCAGACAACAAGCACCAACACACTATCAGGGCAATTCATCGAAATACCACAACCTGATATTCTATGGAATCTCATATTCTATTTGTAGAATTCGTACATGAGCATAGACAAACTCAAATAAATTAACCGCCGGGTCAAGTGAGTCCTCCTTTTCCTACCTGATTTCATGGTTATAAATTTCCACCCCTAAACGAAATGCAGGCATGCAGCAAAGCACAAAACTACACATAGAAATGAAATTGTTTGCTGTCACAAACTCACAATGCATACAAACAAGAAATTCTACGAAATTCTACACCGAATTGTCGCTGACTAACAGTGGGCAGGCTCAGCGTGCAAGGTGTAATAGAAGAATTGGGGCTAATGTATACCTAGAATAAGCTCAAGGGTGTTTGTGAATATTTTTGTAAGCAAAGAGAGATCCACTATGATAATGACATATTAGGCATGCAACCCTTCTTCGCAAATTACACCACAACAGTAGTTAGCCTGACACAAGCGTAATAATGACACCCGTCCACCAAAGCAAGCGTCCTAGGTAGGCATGCAAGCAAGCATGGAAGTACACGCACTTCTTCCTTTTGCGATTACAGAAGCACACACACATATCAATTCGAAGGTATTGAGCTCAGAGGTTACGGGTGTACGGATCACACACAGGGTGGCGAAAGGTGCAGCTTGGGTTGACGCAGCTGCCGTGGAACCAGTACCAGCAGTTCCTGGGGTTGAACCGCGCGCCCTCGCAGTGGCGGTACTCGCACTTGGACCCCTGCAACCAAAACCGCACACGAACTCCGATCAGTAAATCAACCAACCGAGGCGGCATCCAGCTGCCATTCACCGGCAAGGAGACACAGAAACCAAACGAATCGACGGATTTGCGCTAGGGTTTTGAGTGGTACGGCACCTTGGTGCAGCTGACGCGGGAGACGAGGAAGAAGACGCAGTCCGTGTTGCTCCTCCTCCAGCGCGGGTCCTCGCCCTCCTCCGCCGCCGCGGAGACCATCGCTCCCTTGCCTCTCGTCCGCTGCGTCGTCGGCGGAGGGGGCGCCGGCGGTGGCGGTGTGGGAAATGGGGAGGCGGCGGTGGACGCGACGGTTCGGGAGGAACGAAAAAGGTTTTGAATTTTACTTTTTTTGAGGGAGAAAAGGGGTTTTGAACTTTTTGGTGCATTGGGTCTAGGAACGAATCGCACTCTGTTTTTCGCAAATGCATACCAGTCCCTCGAATCGCGTTCTGTTTTTCGCAAAAGCGTCAGATTTATCTTTTTTGCACAGCCTTCATTCAACGTATTTCGTTCTAAAAATTTACACAAATATATACTATGCCTCCATGTATATCTGTATTTTTTTCAATTTTTTTAAAAAATATGAATTTTCATAAATTTTGTTTTTTTAAACTGGCCACCATGAAGGCCGAGCTCCAAAAGGCATTTTCATATAAATAACCACTTTTTACAGTATAAATGCCAAAAAACGGTGCTACAACAATTAAAAAAATCGCTAGTTCTACTCTAGGTGTAAAATACATCACTTTGTGATTCAAATATACAGAACCAGCCGTTGAGCGTGTAAAACTAATTCGTGTCGTGCAAACGCCCAACTGCGAGGCGGTACCTTCCCGTGTCACAGTCTCTCTCCTCCACCCGCCTCCCACTGTCGACGATTTCGCCCTAGTAGTCGCCCGCTGCCGCTCGTCCGTCGATCCCTGACCCCACCGACAGCCGCGCCGCCGGAGGCCCCATTGGCCGGAGCGTGCAGCGCCCTTGATGGCTCCCGTAGCTCGTCGCCACCTTCCATAGTAGAACTACGGGTTGCCAGAGCTTGGAGGGGTTGTCGAACAACCAACATGGCTGAGCCGAGCTGCCATTGCTTCGGTTGGCGTTGCCGGCATTGCGTGGCCGCAAATAAGCTCAGCCACTAGTTGCACACCATCAAGGAGGCGTAGGAGACCCAACTGCACACCCACAACAACCGACGCGACCACCATCAACGCTCCGACTAGCAGCCGGTCATTCCTTCATCCCTGCACGAAACCTGTTCAACAAAATCCCCCCAAGGTGAAAATTTGGTTAAACTTGCCGGGATTTTTTTTGCACGTAGATATAGTTTGATGTTGATTTCCGTATTGTAGATGGGCTCATGCGGCTCCTCTAGTTGGGACGATTCCTCATCGGATGAGGAATTTGACTTGGCTGAGGAAGAGGACATTGCTTTGCTCATAGCGTTGCACAAGCGAAAGAAGCCGAAGCACGACGGTTCTGTGTTTGGCCATGAGTACACACGGAGAGAATGGGTAGAGACGCACAAAAGATTGATGCACAATTTTTTTGGTACTCCGCCAGTTTTTTTCCAGAGAGGAATTTTCATCGACGTTTCAGAATGTCCAAGGATTTGTTTATGCACATTTATGCTTGGACATGGCACTAAGCAGAAGGTCACTGCCGCACTGTGCATGATGGCCTATGGTGTCCCAGATGATTACATTGATGGCAATTTGGCAATGACAGAGAGCACTTCTATCTTTTATATCAAACAATTTGCAAAGAGTATGGTAGAAGTGTTTGGTCTAGAGTACTTGAGATCACCCAACGCTTAGGACACTCCGTGGCTTTTGGAGATGAACAAGCCCATGGGTTTCCAGGTATGCTTCAGTTGTAGCGACCAGACCTTAAACAGTCTGATCTCTGTGCTCCGGTGTCATCCCTGGATCAGTAATGCTGACACCACACAGTATTCGGAGGATTTATAGCAGAGTAGCAATCACATACTTATTACATCGAGTGTCTCAAAAGAGAACTTGTTACAATAAATATGGCTTAAGGCCATCTAATAACGATAACAGCGGAAGGCTTAGAAGGTAAGTGAGTCCATCAACTCCAACGGCATCACTGATTATAGAACCACGACCTAAAAACTCCTTAATCGTCGTCTGAAAAGTCTGCAACATTAACGTTGCAGCCCGAAAACGGGTCAGCACATGGAATATGCTGGCAAGGTAACACATAGAGAGTAATGGAATGCAACAACTATACTATATGCATATTTGGCTGGTGGAAAAGCTCTATGGTTACAGTTTTTGCGTAAAGCCAATTTTTCCCTACTTCAAAGGAATAAATTTAATTACTATCATGGTGGTTGTTAAACATTGAGAATGGTTGACAGCATTCTCAATCCCAATTAAAGTAACATCATTAAACCCAACAAAATTAACTTTAGAGTAACATGTTGAGATTCACATGAAAATCCAAGTACTAGATACTCAAGATTGTCCATAACCGGGGACACGGCTAACCATGATTAGTTTATTACACTCTGCAGAGGTTTGCGCACTTTTCCCCACAAGACTCGATCGCCTCCGTTTGGTTTCTCGCACTACAGGGTGTTTGAGAAAACGGATGATCGAGACATAGTCTTTCAGAAGCGCTAGCACCTTACGATCGGGTAGACCGTACCACCTACATCCCCTACATCTGCTAGTCTACCACTGTAAGAGTTCGCACAACTTAGTCAACTATGCCAGAGCCCATAATGGCTTGTGGCTGCACACGGAAGTTTCTAGTATGAATAATCTCATGATCCCTTTGAGCCTGGGTGGCGGTCCAAAAGAAAAACAGGCAAGTCCTGGAAACCAGGTGCCTCAATCCACCCAGATGTGTGTTTAAGTTGCCACCTTAGATAAACCATTAATTATCAATCTCACATCTGTTATGGATTTCACTCACCCAATCCACGTCTACTAGCATAGCATGGCATAATAAGCAAACGTAGAAGTAACTCCCAAAGGTTTGATAATAAACAGGTAATAGGTACTACCTCATCTACTTCCCATCCCACAATTTAATTAGATCCTATTCATGCAATGTGTGAGGGTTGATCTAATGCAATAAAACTGGGTTCTAGAAAAAGGTATGATAAAAGTGTTACTTGCCTTGATGATGATCCGCGAAACCTAGAGATTCAACGTAACAGGCGGCGCACTCCGGGTATTCTATCGCAGACAAACAAACAAGCATACAATAAGTACTCATCTAATGCACAGGTAAAACTCAAATAGAAACAACTTCGTTCTAGTAATCTGGATCTAAGTCAAATTTTACAGTAGCAAAAACATGTTTAAGTTGATTATTCGGAATGAGGGTTTCGAGACGAAACTGCAGGCGCTTGAATCGCCTGATTCCGATAAACGAGCGAAAAGTTATACTAAAACGAAAATCGGATCAGAAATCGCGATGAGAAAAAGAACCGCGAAAAATCCGACGAAAAAGAAAAACGACGAACAGAATTTAAAAAAAACGGCACGAAAAACAAGTCGGCGGCGAACCTCGGGCGGTGCGCTGCTCCGGCGGCGGCGGCGGCTGGCGGCGACGGCGGCGGCGGCTAGCTAGGGTTAGGGTTTCGGGGCTGGCGGCTGGGCTCCCTCTCTCGGGTCGGGGCGGCGGCTTATAAAGCCTCGGCCGGCGGTGACCTAGCCGAGTACGGCCCAAAGTCGGTTCCGCGTTTTTTTAATAATTCCGCTCGGAAGAAAAATAAAAAGAAATACTAAACGGACTCCAAAAATCACGAAATAAATTTTCCCGGGTTTCTAAAATCAAGCCCGATAAAGTGAACATTTATCTGGGCCCAAACTACAACTTTGAAAAACACGCATTTTTCCTAAATTCAAATAAAAATACCGAAAACTCCGAAATAAATCTTATTTGATTTTTTTATTAAATCCTAAATATTTCTATATTTTGGGAAAGTCATTTTATTCCCTCTCTCATATTTTTGTAATAAAAATAATTGATGATAAAATAAATAAAATCAAATGATCCTGTTTACATAATTTAAGAAAACTCAAATATATAAATAACGAAATCCCCAACTCTCTTCGTGGGTCCTTGAGTTGCTTAGGATTTTCTAGGATCAAAACCAAAAGCAAAATAAAATATGATATGCATGATGATCTAATGTATAACATTCCAAATTAAAAATTTAGGATGTTACAAACCTACCCCCCTTAAGATGAATCTCGTCCTCGAGATTCGGGTTGGCTAGAAAATAGGTGAGGGTGGTCCTTGAGCAAATCTTCCTCTCGCTCCCAGGTGGCTTCATCCTCCGTGTGGTGGCTCCACTGAACTTTGCAAAACTTGATAACCTTGCTGCGAGTGACTCGGCTGGCAAACTCGTGAATCTTGACCGGTTTCTCCTCATGGGTCAAATTGTTATCCAACTGAATTGCTTCCAATGGCACTGTGTCTCTCAAAGGTATGTCAGCCATCTCCGCGTGACACTTTTTCAACTGAGAAACGTGGAACACATCATGAACTCCTGTCAATCCTTCTGGCAATTTCAACTTGTAGGCCACTTCTCCCATACGCTCTAAAACTCGATATGGTCCTACAAATCGTGGCGCTAACTTCCCCTTAAATCCAAAGCGCTTAATCCCTCGAAGTGGGGATACTCGAAGATAAGCTCTATCTCCGACTTCGTAAACTGTCTCCTTGCGTTTAGAATCTGCGTAGCTCTTCTGCCTGGACTGTGCTACCTTGAGCCTATCGCGAATCAACTTCACCTTCTGTTCAGACTCCTTAATCAAATTTGGTCCAAACAACTGGCGGTCTCCAACTTCGTCCCATGACAACGGTGTCCTGCACCTCCTTCCGTACAAAGCTTCGAAAGGGGCCATCTTCAAACTGGTCTGATAACTATTATTGTAAGAGAACTCTGCATATGGCAAATTATCGTCCCAACTAGATCCATAATCTAGCGCACAAGCTCTCAACATATCCTCCAAAATCTGATTGACTCTCTCGGTCTGTCTATCTGTCTGCGGATGATATGCTGTACTAAATTCTAGCCTAGTACCCATAGTCTCATGCAACTGCTTCCAGAACTTTGAGGTAAACTGGGTTCCTCTATCTGATACAATACTCCTCGGAACTCCATGCAGACATACGATCCTGGTCATGTATATCTTTGCCAACTTAACACTGGTGTAAGTGGTCTTTACTGGGATGAAATGAGCTACCTTCGTCAATCGATCAACTACGATCCAAATCGAGTCATAGCCTGAACGAGTCTTTGGTAATCCCGTGATAAAATCCATGCCTAGCTTATCCCACTTCCATTCGGGTATCGGCAATGGTTGCAACAATCCTGCTGGCTTCTGATGCTCTGCCTTTACTCTCTGACATACGTCACAAACTGCTACATACTCCGCAATATCCTTCTTCATTCCGGTCCACCAGAAAATATCCTTCAAATCCAAATACATCTTGGTATTTCCTGGGTGAATCGAATACGGTGAATCATGTGCCTCTTGCAGAATCAACTTTCTGATCTCCGGGTCATTGGGTACATAAACACGGTCTTCAAACCATAGGGTGTCGTGCTCATCCTCATGAAATCCTTTAGCTTTTCCTTGGCTCATTTTCTCCTTTATGGAAGCAATCTCCTTGTCAGTTTTCTGAGCTTCTCTGATTCTATCCATCAAAGTTGACTGAATTTCCAACGCTGCTACACAGCCTCTCGGAACTATTTCCAAACATAGTTCATGAAGATTTTCTGCTAACTCCTTGGGTATTTCTCCCGTCATTAACGTATTGACATGGCTCTTGTGGCTTAATGCATCAGCTACTACATTAGCCTTCCCGGGATGATAATGCAATTTCATATCCTAATCCTTGATAAGCTCCAACCATCTCCTTTGTCTGAGATTCAACTCCTTCTGTGTGAAAATGTACTTCAAACTCTTGTGATCCGTGTACACCTCACAATGATTTCCAATGAGGAAATGTCTCCATGTCTTCAATGCATGCACTACGGCTGCTAACTCCAAATCATGCGTGGCATAATTCAATTCGTGAGGCTTCAGTTGTCTTGAAGCATATGAAACAACTCTCCCTTCCTGCATAAGCACTGCTCCAAGTCCTCGACGTGAAGCGTCGCAATACACCTCATAATCCTTGGTTTGATCTGGCAAAATCAACACTAGTGAGGTAACCAAGCGTTTCTTCAACTCCTGGAAACTAGCCTCACACTCCTCAGTCCATTTGAACTTAGTATCCTTCTTCAACAACTCCGTCATAGGCTTCGCAATCTTTGAGAAATTCTCAATAAATCTCCGGTAGTATCCTGCGAGTCCAAGAAAACTCCGGATCTCTCCAACTGTTGTTGGTGCTTCCCACTTGGTCACGGTTTCAACTTTAGCGGGATCTACTGCTATACCTTCTCCAGATATAACGTGTCCGAGGAATCCTACTTCCTTCAACCAAAACTCACATTTGCTGAACTTGGCACATAACTGATGTTCTTTGAGCTTTCCAAGTACCAAACGCAAATGCTCCTTATGCTCCTCTTCATTCTTCGAATAAACCGGGATATCATCAATGAAAACCACGACGAACTTATCCAAAAACTCCATAAACACTTTGTTCATCATGTTCATAAAATAGGCAGGTGCGTTAGTCAGTCCAAATGACATAACGGTATACTCATATAGTCCATATCTTGTGGTGAAAGCTGTCTTCGGGATATCCTGTTCTCGAATCTTCAACTGGTGGTATCCTGATCGCAAATCGATCTTGGAAAACACTTTAGCTCCTTGCAACCGATCAAACAGATCGTTGATCATTGGTAGTGGGTACTTGTTCTTGATCGTTACTTCGTTCAATCCTCGATAATCAACAACCATTCTTAACGATCCATCCTTCTTCTCCACTAGAAGTACTGGCGATCCCCAAGGCGAAGAACTTGGGCGAATATATCCCTTATCCAGTAACTCCTTAATCTGCTTCTTAATTTTCCACTAAATCCTTTGCTGGCATCCTATATGGTCTCTTTGATATTGGCCCAGTGCCTGGCAATAGCTCAATCAAAAACTCAATATCTCTATCCGGTGGCATGCCTGGCAACTCTTTGGGAAATACATCAGGGAAATCCTTTACCACTGGTACTTCCTCCTGCACAACTCCTGTTAGGCAATTTACTTGTGTCCTCTTTGGTACATGTCGGGATACATACTTGATCCTTCTCCCTTCTGGTGTGGTAAGCAAAATTGACTTACTAGCACACTCAATATTCCCTTCATACTTTGATAACCAATCCATGCCTAATATCACATCCAATCCTTGAGATTTCAATACTATTAGGTCTGAAAGAAAAACATAGTTACCAATCCTTAATGGTAACCGATCACACCATAGGCTAGCCACATACTCTGCTCCTGGCGAGGTTACTAACATGGGTGACCTAAGGGCTTGGGTTGGTAGGTTATACTTATCCACAAATCCCCTTGAGATGTATGAATGCGATGCACCAGTATCAAAAGAACGAGTGCAGTAAATGACTTAACCAAAAACTTACCTATTACTGCATCGGGCTGAACTTCAACCTCCTCCACGCTAACGTGGTTCACCTGTCCCCTGTTGAAAGGGTTCGGCTTCTTCCCAGAACTTCCATTGCCATTTTGGCCTTCAGGACATTCATTGGCATAATGTCCTGGCTTCGAACACTTATAGCAAGTGACTTGGCTCAAGTCCTTCTTGGCTAGGGTTGATGGGGTGTTGCGGTTCTGTCCATTGCTTCCTCCATTCCCATTACCATTCTTAGTGCCATTGTGATTGTGCGAGCTACCTACTCCATGGGTATGCTGAAAATGTCCTCCCGGCCTAGGGGTAAAACGTGGCTTCTGCTGAGCTCCTGAATTATACTTTCCTTGTCCATACTTCCTCTTGCGGTTCTCAATTTGCTGCTGCTTCCCTTCAATCATAAGAGCACGGTCTACCAACTCCTGGTAGTTGTTGAAGGTGGCTACCATCAACTGCATACTCAACTCATCATTTAGTCCTTTCAGAAATTTCTCCTGCTTAGCTACATCTGTAGCAACGTCATCTGGGGCATAACGTGCTAGCTTACTGAACTCCTCCACATACTGGCCAACTATCCGTCCTCCTTGGCGCAAGTTACAAAACTCATGCTTCTTCATGGCCTTTGCTCCTGCTGAAACATGGGCAGTACGGAAAGCCTACTGAAACTGGTCCCATGTGACAGTGTCGACTGGGAAGGTGGCTGTGAAATTCTCCCACCAGGATGCTGCGGGTCCTTCTAACTGATGTGCGGCAAACTTAACCTTCTCCGCATCTGTGCATCCTACTGTGGTCAACTCCCTAGCTATCTTGCGGAGCCAATCATCTGCTACTATCGACTCGGTGCTACTGGAAAACACCGGCGGATTCAGCCTAAGAAAACGGGCTAAGTGGTCAACAGGTGGTGGTGGTGGGTTGTTGTTGTTGTTCCCCTGATTCTGATTCTGAACTAGCAACTACATCAAGGTGTTCTGCTGCTGGATCAACTGGGTGAGCTCCGGCGGAAAGGCAAATCCGGGGTCACGTCGCGGAGGCATCTGAGGTTTTTTTTGAAAAGACGAGATATAAGAATAGAGGGGGTCTAAAGAGAAAAACACTACCCATATGCACATGAGGCAAAAGCACACAATTCACTTCAATCAATCAAACAGAGACATACAATCGATCTAACTATCGCAAAGTGCTCGGACTACTATACTTACATGGTGGACTACTACTACTGATGAGGTGGTCTACTAGAAATATTCTACGGTTGTAGACTCCATGATATCTGCTCCTGCTTCATCAACATAGTCATCATCGCTACTATCTGCTTCCGAGTCGGTGCTGTCAATGATGATGTAGTCTTCCGGGCTAATCTCCTTGGGTTCTTCGTCTTCATCTATGGGCATAGGGCCTCCCATAAATACCGCTATCTTCATAGTTAGGTCGGCATTCTTATCCACCAATACTTCAATTTCTTCTTCATAATCTTCACGTGTAACCTTGAGTTCTTCCTCCAGTTCCTTGATTCTAGTTTTAGCCTTCTTCAGATCTATCATGTCGGCGCACATCTGATTCTCCTGTCGTTGAATGTGCTGGTTTAACTCCTGGATAAAAGCTGCAATTGATCTATCTTTCCTGGTGCTAATCATCTCCCAGTGTTCATCTCGGCGCCCACAAATCTGGTTGATAGTATCCTTGAGATCCTTGTGGTAGACTTCTCCAATGCGTCCCATGGCGATGTGAGCTGCCATACTCTTTCCTAGACTCCAAGTTGGTGCATCAAAAGAAAACTCTATGGGCTCAGTGACTGGCATGAACGTCCTTCCTGGAACTTGAACTTGAATCATCCAGCGCTCTTCTTCAGGTAAAGTGGTGTTGTAGGTTCCCGTGAAGCTTGGTACTCCTATGTTCAGGTATCTAGTGACTTCCTTCAAGTGGCGTCCAAAGGGTGTATCTTCATTTGGTTGTGTGAACTTATTCCTTGCATCCGCCATCCTAAAGAGTAGAAAATATGAGAAGTCAGAAGAGAAGAGAGTGAGTAGTGATCTAGGTCTTTAGCTTAGTGGTCGTGTCCTACAGTCAGCGTGTGCTCTGATACCATCTCTGTAGCGACCAGACCTGAAACAATCTGATCTCTGTGCTCCGGTGTCATCCCTGGATCAGTAATGCTGACACCACACAGTATTCGGAGGATTTATAGCAGAGTAGCAATCACACACTTATTACATTGAGTGTCTCAAAAGAGAACTTGTTACAATAAATATGGCTTAAGGCCATCTAATAACGATAACAGCGGAAGGCTTGGAAGGTAAGTGAGTCCATCAACTCCAACGGCATCACTGAGTATAGAACCACGACCTAAAAACTCCTTAATCGTCGTCTGAAAAGTCTGCAACATTAACGTTGCAGCCCGAAAACGGGTCAGCACATGGAATATGCTGGCAAGGTAACACATAGAGAGTAATGGAATGCAACAACTATACTATATGCATATTTGGCTGGTGGAAAGCTCTATGGTTACAGTTTTGCGTAAAGCCAATTTTTCCCTACTTCAAAGGAATAAATTTAATTACTATCATGGTGGTTGTTGAACATTGAGAATGGTTGACAACATTCTCAATCCCAATTAAAGTAACATCATTAAACCCAACAAAATTAACTTTAGAGTAACATGTTGAGATTCACATGATAATCCAAGTACTAGATACTCAAGATTGTCCATAACCGGGGACACGGCTAACCATGATTAGTTTATTACACTCTGCAGAGGTTTGCGCACTTTTCCCCACAAGACTCGATCGCCTCCGTTTGGTTTCTCGCACTACAGGGTGTTTGAGAAAACGGATGATCGAGACATAGTCTTCAGAAGCGCTAGGCACCTTACGATCGGGTAGACCGTACCACCTACATCCCCTACATCTGCTAGTCTACCACTGTAAGAGTTCGCACAACTTAGTCAACTATGCCAGAGCCCATAATGCTTGTGGCTGCACACGGAAGTTTCTAGTATGAATAATCTCATGATCCCTTTGAGCCTGGGTGGCGGTCCAAAAGAAAAACAGCAAAGTCCTGGAAACAGGGTGCCTCAATCCACCCAGATGTGTGTTTAAGTTGCCACCTTAGATAAACATTAATTATCAATCTCACATCTGTTATGGATTTCACTCACCCAATCCACGTCTACTAGCATAGCATGGCATAATAAGCAAACGTAGAAGTAACTCCCAAAGGTTTGATAATAAACAGGTAATAGGTACTACCTCATCTACTTCCCATCCACAATTTAATTAGATCCTATTCATGCAATGTGTGAGGGTTGATCTAATGCAATAAAACTGGTTCTAGAAAAAGGTATGATAAAAGTGTTACTTGCCTTGATGATGATCCGCGAAACCTAGAGATTCAACGTAACAGGCGGCGCACTCCGGGTATTCTATCGCAGACAAACAAACAAGCATACAATAAGTACTCATCTAATGCACAGGTAAAACTCAAATAGAAACAACTCGTTCTAGTAATCTGGATCTAAGGCAAATTTTACAAGTAGCAAAAAACATGTTTAAGTTGATTATTCGGAAAGAGGTTTCGAGGACGAAACTCCAGGCGCTTGAATCGGCCTGATTCCGATAAAACGAGCGAAAAGTTATACTAAAACGAAAATCGATCAGAAATCGCGATCAAAAAAATAACCGCGAAAATCCGACGAAAAAGAAAACGACGAACAGAATTTAAAAAAAAACGGCACGAAAACAAGGCGGCGGCGAACCTCGGGCGGTGCGCTGCTCCGGCGGCGGCGGCGGATTGGCGGCGAGGAGCTAGGGTTAGGGTTTCGCGGTGGCGGGCGGCTGGGCTCCCTCTCTCGGGTCGGGGCGGCGGCTTATAAAGCCTCGGCCGGCGGTGACCTAGCCGAGTACGGCCCAAAGTCGGTTCCGCGTTTTTTTTAATAATTCCGCTCGGAAGAAAAATAAAAAGAAATACTAAACGGACTCCAAGAATCACGAAATAAATTTTCCCGGGTTTCTAAAATCAAGCCCGATAAAGTGAACATTTATCTGGGCCCAAACTACAACTTTGAAAAACGCGCATTTTTCCTAAATTCAAATAAAAATACCGAAAACTCCGAAATAAATCTTATTTGATTTTTTTATTAAATCCTAAATATTTCTATATTTTGGGAAAGTCATTTTATTCCCTCTCTCATATTTTTGTAATAAAAATAATTGATGATAAAATAAATAAAATCAAATGATCCTGTTTACATAATTTAAGAAAACTCAAATATGTAAATAACGAAATCCCCAACTCTCTCCGTGGGTCCTTGAGTTGCTTAGGATTTTCTAGGATCAAAACCAAAAGCAAAATAAAATATGATATGCATGATGATCTAATGTATAACATTCCAAATTGTAAATTTGGGATGTTACATCAGTCTACCGATTACATGCACTAAAAGTGGAAGAATAGTCCTATGAAATGGCATGGACAGTTCAGAGGATGCAGCAAGGTTACCACCATCATTCTTGAGGCTGTGGCCAATAAGGAGACATGGATTTGGCATGCCAGGATCTTGCAATGACATTAATGTGCTCAACTAATCATCTCTTTTTGTGAAGTTAGCCAATGGAGAAGCTCCACCAGTGACCTTCCAAGGAACGCCCACACATACAACTATGGGTACTACCTTGCGGATGGGATCTATCTGAAGTGGCCTACTTTCATGAAGCCAACCTCAAGCCCCCAAGGTAAGAAGGAATTTTACTTTGATAATGCTCAAGTGACGGCTAGGAAAGATGTGGAGATGGCTTTTGGGATTTTGCAAACCCAATTTGCAATTGTGCAAGGGCCGGCTAGATTTTGGATGAGAAAAACCATGACTGCTAGTGTGATCACGCACAACATGATCATAGAGAATGAGCGAGGATAGGATTTGGATTACACCTTTTTATGACCTCATAGGACACGTGTTCAGCTGAGTAGAAGAGAATATCAAATCAGACGCTTCATTGAGGTTATCATGATAGAGAGGCCGATATGCACAATGATCTTCAAAAATACTAGAACATAAAAGTGTTGGGTAACGTAGTAATTTCAAAAAAATTCCTACGCACACGCAAGATCATGGTGATCCATAGCAACGAGGGGAGAGTGTGATCTACGTACCCTTGTAGACCGATAGCGGAAGCGTTATATCAACGCGGTTGATGTAGTCGTACGTATTCACGATCCGACCGATCCAAGCACCGAAACTACGGCACCTCCGAGTTTCAGCACACGTTCAGCTCGATGACGATCCCCGGACTCCGATTTAGCAAAGTGTCGGGGAAGAGTTCCGTCAGCACGACGGCGTGGTGACGATCTTGATGTTCAACTGTTGCAGGGCTTCGCCTAAGCACCACTACAATATTATCGAGGATTATGGTGGAAGGGCGCACCGCACACGGCTAAGAAAACAATCACGTGGATCAACTTGTGTGTCTAGGGGTGCCCCCTGCCTCCGTATATAAAGGAGCCAAGGGGGGGTGCGGCCGGCCCTAGTAGGAGGCGCGCAGGAGGAGTCCTACTCCTACCGGGAGTAGGACTCCCCTCCCTTTCCTTGTCCAAGTAGGAGAGGGGGAAGGAAGGGAGAGAGGAGAGGAAGGAAAGGGGGGGCGGCGCCCCTCCCTCCTTGTCCAATTCGGACTAGGGGGATAGGGGGCGCGCGGCCTGCCCTGGCAGCCCCTCCTCTTCTCCACTTTAGGCCCATGAGGCCCATTAACCCCCCGGGGGGTTCCGGTAACCCCCCGGTACTCCGGTTTTATCCGAAACTTCCCCGGAACACTTCCGGTGTCCGAATATAGCCGTCCAATATATCAATCTTTATGTCTCGACCATTTCGAGACTCCTCGTTATGTCCGCGATCATATCCGGGACTCCGAACTAACTTCGGTACATCAAAACTCATAAACTCATAATATAACTGTCATCGAAACCTTAAGCGTGCGGACCCTATGGGTTCGAGAACAATGTAGACATGACCGAGACATGTCTCCGGTCAATAACCAATAGCGGAACCTGGATGCTCATATTGGCTCCCACATATTCTACGAAGATCTTTATCGGTCAGACCGCATAACAACATACGTTGTTCCCTTTGTCATCGGTATGTTACTTGCCCGAGATTCGATCGTCGGTATATCAATACCTAGTTCAATCTCGTTACCGGCAAGTCTCTTTACTCGTTCCGTAATACATCATCTTGCAACTAACTCATTTAGTTGCATTGCTTGCAAGGCTTAGGTGATGTGCATTACCGAGAGGGCCCAAAGATACCTCTCCGACAATCAGAGTGACAAATCCTAATCTCGAAATACGCCAACCCAACATGTACCTTTGGAGACACATGTAGAGCTCCTTTATAATCACCCAGTTACGTTGTGACGTTTGGTAGCACACAAAGTGTTCCTCCGGTAAACGGGAGTTGCATAATCTCATAGTCATAGGAACATGTATAAGTCATGAAGAAAGCAATAGCAACATACTAAACGATTGAGTGCTAAGCTAACGGAATGGGTCAAGTCAATCACATCATTCTCCTAATGATGTGATCCCGTTAATCAAATAACAACTCTTTGTCTATGGTTAGGAAACATAACCATCTTTGATTAACGAGCTAGTCAAGTAGAGGCATACTAGTGACACTCTGTTTGTCTATGTATTCACACATGTATTATGTTTCCGGATAATACAATTCTAGCATGAATAATAAACATTTATCATGAAATAAGGAAATAAATAATAACTTTATTATTGCCTCTAGGGCATATTTCCTTCAGTCTCCCACTTGCAGTAGAGTCAATAATCTAGATTACACAGTAATGATTCTAACACCCATGGAGCTTTGGTGCTGATCATGTTTTGCTTGTGGAAGAGGCTTAGTCAATGGGTATGCAACATTCAGATCCGTATGTATCTTGCAAATCTCTATGTCTCCCACCTGGACTAGATCCCGGATGGAATTGAAGCGTCTCTTGATGTGCTTGGTTCTCTTGTGAAATCTGGATTCCTTTGCCAAGGCAATTGCACCAGTATTATCACAAAAGATTTTCATTGGACCCGATGCACTAGGTATGACACCTAGATCGGATATGAACTCCTTCATCCAGACTCCTTCCTTTGCTGCTTCCGAAGCAGCTATGTACTCCGCTTCACATGTAGATCCCGCCACAATGCTTTGTTTAGAACTGCACCAACTGATAGCTCCACCGTTTAATGTAAATACGTATCCGGTTTGCG
The DNA here is from genome assembly GCF_003073215.2 of Triticum urartu. Classification (NCBI taxonomy): domain Eukaryota; kingdom Viridiplantae; phylum Streptophyta; class Magnoliopsida; order Poales; family Poaceae; genus Triticum; species Triticum urartu. The sequence goes on from NC_053022.1 coordinate 123,527,320, forward strand.
ATTTAGAATCGTTCGGATCTGTGTCAAAGCTTGCATCAACGTAACCATTTACGATGAGCTCTTTTTCACCTCCATATATGAGAAACATATCCTTAGTCCTTTTCAGGTATTTCAGGATGTTCTTGACCGATGTCCAGTGATCCACTCCTGGATTACTTTGGTACCTCCCTGCTAGACTTATAGCAAGACACACATCAGGTCTGGTACACAGCATTGCATACATGATAGAGCCTATGGCTGAAGCATAGGGAACATCTTTCATTTTCTCTCTATCTTCTGCATTGGTCGGGCATTGAGTCTTACTCAATTTCACACCTTGTAACACAGGCAAGAATCCTTTCTTTGCTTGATCCATTTTGAACTTTTTCAAAATTTTGTCAAGGTATGTGCTTTGTGAAAGTCCAATTAAGCATCTTGATCTATCTCTATAGATCTTAATGCCTAATATGTAAGCAGCTTCACCGAGGTCTTTCATTGAAAAACTCTTATTCAAGTATCCCTTTATGCTATCCAGAAATTCTATATCATTTCCGATTAGTAATATGTCATCTACATATAATATCAGAAATGCTACAGAGCTCCCACTCACTTTCTTGTAAATACAGGCTTCTCCAAAAGTCTGTACAAAACCAAATGCTTTGATCACACTATCAAAGCGTTTATTCCAACTCCGAGAGGCTTGCACCAGTCCATAAATGGATCGCTAGAGCTTGCACACTTTGTTAGCTCCCTTTGGATCGACAAAACCTTCCGGCTGCATCATATACAACTCTTCTTCCAGAAATCCATTCAGGAATGCAGTTTTGACATCCATCTGCCAAATTTCATAATCATAAAATGCGGCAATTGGCAACATGATTCGGACAGACTTAAGCATCGCTACAGGTGAGAAGGTCTCATCGTAGTCAATCCCTTGAACTTGTTGAAAACCTTTTGCGACAAGTCGAGCTTTGTAGACAGTAACATTACCGTCAGTGTCAGTCTTCTTCTTGAAGATCCATTTATTCTCAATTGCTTGCCGATCATTGGGCAAGTCAACCAAAGTCCATACTATTCATACATGGATCCCATCTCAGATTTCATGGCTTCGAGCCATTTTGAGGAATCTGGGCTCACCATCGCTTCTTCATAGTTCGTAGGTTCATCATGATCTAGTAGCATGACTTCCAGAACAGGATTACCATACCACTCTGGTGCGGATCTTACTCTGGTTGATCTACGAGGTTCAGTAGTAACTTGTTCTGAAGTTTCATGATCATTATCATTAGCTTCCTCACTAATTGGTGTAGGTGTCACAGAAACCTATTTCTGCGATGTACTACTTTCCAATAAGGGAGCAGGTACAGTTACCTCATCAAGTTCTACTTTCCTCCCACTCACTTTTTCGAGAGAAACTCCTTCTCCAGAAAGGATCCATTCTTAGCGACAAATGTCTTGCCTTCGGATCTGTGATAGAAGGTGTACCCAACAGTCTCTTTTGGGTATCCTATGAAGACACATTTCTCTGATTTGGGTTCGAGCTTATCAGGTTGAAGTTTCTTCACATAAGCATTGCAGCCCCAAACTTTTAGAAACGACAACTTTGGTTTCTTGCCAAACCACAGTTCATAAGGCGTCGTCTCAACGGATTTTGATGGTGCCCTATTTAACGTGAATGCGGCTGTCTCTAGAGCATAACCCCAAAATGATAGCGGTAAATCTGTAAGAGACATCATAGATCGCACCATATCAAGTAAAGTACGATTACGACGTTCGGACACACCATTACGCTGTGGTGTTCCAGGTGGCGTGAGTTGCGAAACTATTCCACATTGTTTCAAATGTAGACCAAACTCGTAACTCAAATATTCTCCTCCACGATCAGATCGTAGAAACTTTATTTTCTTGTTACGATGATTTTCAACTTCACTCTGAAATTCATTGAACTTTTCAAATGTTTCAGACTTATGTTTCATTAAGTAGATATACCCATATCTGCTTAAATCATCTGTGAAGGTGAGAAAATAATGATATCCGCCACGAGCTTCAACATTCATTGGACCACATACATCTGTATGTATGATTTCCAACAAATCTGTTGCTCTCTCCATAGTACCAGAGAACGGTGTTTTAGTCATCTTGCCCATGAGGCACGGTTCGCAAGTACCAAGTGATTCATAATCAAGTGGTTCCAAAAGTCCATCAGTATGGAGTTTCTTCATGCGTTTTACACCGATATGACCTAAACGGCAGTGCCACAAATAAGTTGCACTATCATTATCAACTCTGCATCTTTTGGCTTCAACATTATGAATATGTGTATCACTACTATCGAGATTCATCAAAAATAGACCACTCTTCAAGGGTGCATGACCATAAAAGATATTACTCATATAAATAGAACAACCATTATTCTCTGATTTAAATGAATAACCGTCTCGCATCAAACAAGATCCAGATATAATGTTCATGCTCAACGCTGGCACCAAATAACAATTATTTAGGTCTAATACTAATCCCGATGGTAGATGTAGAGGTAGCGTGCCGACCGTGATCACATCGACTTTGGAGCCATTTCCCACGCGCATCGTCACCTCGTCCTTCGCTAGTGTTCGCTTAATCCGTAGTCCCTGTTTCGAGTTGCAAATATTAGCAACAGAACCAGTATCAAATACCCAGGTGCTACTGCGAGCTCTAGTAAGGTACACATCAATAACATGTATATCACATATACCTTTGTTCACCTTGCCATCCTTCTTATCCGCCAAATACTTCGGGCAGTTCCGCTTCCAGTGACCAGTCTGCTTGCAGTAGAAGCACTCAGTTTCAGGCTTAGGTCCAGATTTGGGTTTCTTCTCTTGAGCAGCAACTTGCTTGCTGTTCTTTTTGAAGTTCCCCTTCTTCTTCCCTTTGCCCTTTTTCTTGAAACCAGTGGTCTTGTTGACCATCAACACTTGATGCTCCTTTTTGATATCTACCTCCGCAGCTTTTAGCATTGCGAAGAGCTCGGGAATAGCCATATTCATCCCTTGCATATTATAGTTCATCACGAAGCTCTTGTAGCTAGGTGGCAGTGATTGGAGAATTCTGTCAATGACGCAATCATCTGGAAGATTAACTCCCAATTGAATCAAGTGATTATTATACCCCAGACATTTTGAGTATATGCTCACTGACAGAACTGTTCTCCTCCATCTTGCAGCTATAGAACTTATTGGAGACTTCATATCTCTCAATCCGGGCATTTGCTTGAAATATTAACTTCAACTCCTGGAACATCTCATATGCTCCATGACGTTCAAAATGTCGTTGAAGTCCCGATTCTAAGCCGTAAAGCATGGCACACTGAACTATCGAGTAGTCATCAGCTTTGCTCCGCTAGACGTTCATAACATCTGGTGTTGCTCCAGCAGCAGGCCTGGCACCCAGCAGTGCTTCCAGGACGTAATTCTTCTGTGCAGCAATGAGGATAATCCTCAAGTTACGGACCCAGTCCGTGTAATTGCTACCATCATCTTTCAACTTTGCTTTCTCAAGGAACGCATTAAAATTCAACGGAACAACAGCACGGGCCATCTATCTACAATCAAACATAAACAAGCAAGATACTATCAGGTACTAAGTTCATGGTAAATTTAAGTTCAATTAATCATATTACTTAAGAACTCCCACTTAGAAAGACATCCCTCTAATCTTCTAAGTGATTATGTGATCCAAATCAACTAAACCATAACCGATCATCACGTGAAATGGAGTAGTTTTCAATGGTGAACATCGCTATGTTGATCATATCTACTATATGATTCACGCTCGACCTTTCGGTCTCAGTGTTCCGAGGCCATATCTGCATATGCTAGGCTCGTCAAGTTTAACCTGAGTATTCTGCGTGTGCAAAACTGTCTTGCACCCGTTGTAGATGGACGTAGAGCTTATCACACCCGATCATCACGTGGTGTCTGGGCACGACGAACTTTGGCAACCGTGCATACTCAGGGAGAACACTTTTATCTTGAAATTTAGTGAGAGATCATATTATAATGCTACCGTCAATCAAAGCAAGATAGGATGCATAAAAGATAAACATCACATGCAATCAATATAAGTGATATGATATGGCCATCATCTTCTTGTACTTGTGATCTCCATCTCCGAAGTACCGTCATGATCACCATCGTCACCGGCGCGACACCTTGATCACCATCGTAGCATAGTTGTCGTCTCGCCAATCTTATACTTCCACGACTATCGCTACCGCTTAGTGATAAAGTAAAGCATTACAGCGCAGTTGCATTGCATACAATAAAGCGACAACCATATGGCTCCTGCCAGTTGCCGATAACTCGGTTACAAAACATGATCATCTCATACAATAAAATTTAGTATCATGTCTTGACCATATCACATCACAACATGCCCTGCAAAAACAAGTTAGACGTCCTCTACTTTGTTGTTGCAAGTTTTACGTGGCTGCTACGGGCTTAAGCAAGAACCAATCTTACCTACGCATCAAAACCACAACGATAGTTTGTTAAGTTGGTGCTGTTTTAACCTTCACAAGGACCGGGCGTAGCCACACTCCGTTCAACTAAAGTTGGAGAAACTGACACCCGCCAACCACCTTTGTGCAAAGCACGTCGGGAGAACCGGTCTCGCGTAAGCGTACGCGTAATGTCGGTCCGGGCCGCTTCGTCCAACAATACCGCCGAACCAAAGTATGACATGCTGGTAAGCAGTATGACTTATATCGCCCACAACTCACTTGTGTTCTACTCGTGCATATAACATCAACACATAAAACCTAGGCTCTGATACCACTGTTGGGTAACGTATTAATTTCAAAAAAATTCCTACACACACGCAAGATCATGGTGATGCGTAGCAACAAGGGGAGAGTGTGATCTACGTACCCTTGTAGACCGACAGCGGAAGCATTATATCAACGCGGTTGATGTAGTTGTACGTCTTCACGATCCGACTGATCCAAGCACCGAAACTATGGCACCTTCGAGTTTCAGCACACGTTCAGCTCGATGACGATCCCCTGACTCCGATCCAGCAAAGTGTCGGGGAAGAGTTCCGTCAGCATGATGGCGTGGTGACGATCTTGATGTTCAACTGTTGCAGGGCTTCGCCTAAGCACCACTACAATATTATCGAGGATTATGGTGGAAGGGGGCACCGCACACGGCTAAGAAAATGATCATGTGGATCAACTTGTGTGTCTAGGGGTGCCCCCTGCCTCCGTATATAAAGGAGCCAAGGGGGGTGCGGCCGGCCCTAGTAGGAGGCGCGCAGGAGGAGTCCTACTCCTACCGGGAGTAGGACTCCCCTCCCTTTCCTTGTCCAAGTAGGAGAGGGGGAAGGAAGGGAGAGAGGAGAGGAAGGAAAGGGGGGGGCGCCCCTCCCTCCTTGTCCAATTCGGACTAGGGGGAGAGGGGGCGTGCGGCCTGCCCTGGCAGCCCCTCCTCTTCTCCACTTTAGGCCCATGAGGCCCATTAACCCCCCGGGGGGTTCCGGTAACCCCCCGGTACTTCGGTTTTATCCGAAACTTCCCCGGAACACTTCCGGTGTCTGAATATAGCCATCCAATATATCAATCTTTATGTCTCGACCATTTCGAGACTCCTCGTTATGTCTGCGATCATATTCGGGACTCCGAACTAACTTCGGTACATCAAAACTCATAAACTCATAATATAACTGTCATCGAAACCTTAAGCGTGCGGACCCTACGGGTTCGAGAACAATGTAGACATGACCGAGACATGTCTTCGGTCAATAACCAATAGCGGAACCTGGATGCTCATATTGGCTCCCACATATTCTACGAAGATCTTTATCGGTCAGACCGCATAACAACATACGTTGTTCCCTTTGTCATCGGTATGTTACTTGCCCGAGATTCGATCGTCGGTATATCAATACCTAGTTCAATCTCGTTACCGGCAAGTCTCTTTACTCGTTCCGTAATACATCATCTCACAACTAACTCATTTAGTTGCATTGCTTGCAAGGCTTAGGTGATGTGCATTACAAAGAGGGCCCAGAGATACCTCTCCGACAATCGGAGTGACAAATCCTAATCTTGAAATACGCCAACCCAACATGTACCTTTGGAGACACCTGTAGAGCTCCTTTATCACCCAGTTACGTTGTGACGTTTGGTAGCACACAAAGTGTTCCTCCGGTAAACGGGAGTTGCATAATCTCATAGTCATAGGAACATGTATAAGTCATGAAGAAAGCAATAGCAACATACTAAACGATCGAGTGCTAAGCTAACGGAATGGGTCAAGTCAATCACATCATTCTCCTAATGATGTGATCCCGTTAATCAAATAACAACTCTTTGTCTATGGTTAGGAAACATAACCATCTTTGATTAACGAGCTAGTCAAGTAGAGGCATACTAGTGACACTCTGTTTGTCTATGTATTCACACATGTATTATGTTTCCGGTTAATACAATTCTAGCATGAATAATAAACATTTATCATGAAATAAGGAAATAAATAATAACTTTATTATTGCCTCTAGGGCATATTTCCTTCAAAAAGTGTGTGTTGCCGTGCCCGTTGAAAAAAGAATGGTATAAATATTTGGTAAAGTTGAATTAACCTAGAATTTTCATCAATTATGCTCTACCCATATATTCAGTGTTCAAGCAATAAAAGTAATACTAATCGGTCTAAAATTAAACACAAAATATTTTTGGATTAAGGAGGAAGACAGAGAGAGGGGTGACTAATGGTGCATGAAAATAAATAAATGTTTAAATCATTTCCATAAAGTTCTCCTTGAAACTATATGCTCAGCATCAACACACCGAAATAGTAAGGATATTTTTCTATTTATAATTATTTGTTGTGAATTTATGTTTGTACAAAGAGCATGTTGATACGTCTCCAATGTATCTACTTTTCTTAACGTTTTTCCTCTTGTTTTGGACTCTAATTTGCATGATTTGAATGAAACTAATCCTGGGCTAACGATGTTTTCAGCAGAACTACCATGATGTTGTTTTTTGTGCAGAAATAAAAGTTCTTTGAATGGAATGAAACTTTGCGGGAAATTTTTATATAATATATAAGAATTTCTGGAGCCAAGACCTACCGAAGGGGGGCACCTGGGTGGGCACAACCCACCAGGGCGCGCCCCCCTCGCCAGGCGCGCCCAGGTGGGTTGTCCCCACCTGGTGGCTCCGCAGATCCTGAAACCGACGCTATAAAATCCTATTTTCAGAAAAAATGAAGGAAGAAAGAATTATCGCGATCCACGAGGCTGAGCCGCCGCCAAGCCATGTTCTTCCTCGGGAGGGCAGACCTGGAGTCCGTTAGGGGCTCCAGAGAGGGGGATCTTCGTTCTTTCTCATCACCAACCCTTCTCCATCGCCAATTCCATGATGCTCCCCACATGGAGTGAGTAATTCCTTCGTAGGCTTGCTGGTCGGTGAGGAGTTGGATGAGATTCATCATGTAATCGAGTTAGTTTTGTTAGGGCTTGATCCCTGGTATCCACTATGGTCTTAGATTGATGTTGCTATGACTTTTCCATGCTTAATGCGTGTCACTTTGGGCCCGGGTGTCATGATTTCAGATCTGAACCGTTTATGTTATCACCATTATATCCATGTTCTAGATCTGATCTTGCAAGTTATAGTCACCTGCTACGTGTTGTGATCCAGTAACCCCGGAGTGACAATAGCCGGGCCCACTCCCGGTGATGACCGTAGTTTGAGGAGTTCATATATTCACTGTGTGCTAATGCTTTGTTCCAGTTCTTTATTAAAAGGAGGCCTTAATATCCCTTAGTTTCCAATAGGACCCCGCTGCCACGGGAGGGTAGGACAAAAGATGTCATGCAAGTTCTTTCCATAAGCACGTATGACTATTTACGGAATACATGCCTACGTTATATCGATGAACTGGAGCTAGTGCCGTATCGCCCTAGGTTATAACTGTCTCATGATGAATATCATCCAACAAGTCACCGATCCAATGCCTACGAATTTATCCTATATTGTTCTCGCTAAGTTACTATTGCTATCATCACTGTTACACTTGCTACAAAACTACTGCTATCACTGTTACCGTTACCATTACTGTTGCCACTATTATCAAAACTATCATACTACTTTGCTACTGATCACTTTGCTGTAGATAATTAATCTCCAGGTGTGGTTGAATTGACAACTCAGCTGCTAATACCTTCAAATATTCTTTGGCTCCCCTTGTGTCGAATCTATAAATTTGGGTTGAATACTCTACCCTAAAAAACTGTTGCGATCCCCTATACTTGTGGGTTATCAAGACCTTTTTTTGGCGCTGTTGCCGGGGAGCATAGCTATATTTGTTGAGTCATTTGGGATTATTATCATATTATCACTATGAAGAATCTGAAGGATGCTAACACTAAGATATTTCCCTCAAAGACGAGGGGAGGTAAGGAACTGCCATCCAGTTCTGGTTTAGATTCACCTTCTGTTATAAGTAAACTTGCAACACCACCACATGCTATTAATTCTGATATGTCGCAAGTTATTGATGATGCTACCTTTGCTATGGATAATGCTTTTGATGATGCTAGTACCTTGCTTAATGATGATGTGCCACTTGGTCAATTTAACAAATTGCTAGAGTTATACAACATGATGTTGTTGAATCTGATGATGAGCTTGAAACTGAATCTCCTGAAACACCTACTAGAACTAGCCTTCCTAGATATGAATTGCCTAACGTACCGGAAGGTTATGTTATGAGTAAAGAAACAACTAGAGATATTCTTGCTTGCAGAGATAGAGATGATCTAGAGAAATTATTATGCAAGTTTAAAGAAAAATATCTGAATGCTAGAATGAAATGTGATCCTAAGTTTGCTACTTCACCTATCTTTATTGATGATAAGGATTATGAATTCTCTGTCGACCCAGAGTTAATTACTTTGGTTGAGTCTGATCCTTTACATGGTTATGAAACTAAAACTGTTGTGGCACATTTTACTAAGTTGAATGACATAGCCACCCTTTTTACTCATGATGAGAAAACTCGTTAGTACTTTATTCTCAGATTATTTCCATTCTCATTAAAGGGTGATGCTAAAGCTTGGTACAATACTCTTTCTCCTGGTTGTGTGTGTAGTCCCCAGTATATGATTTATTACTTCTCCGAAAAATATTTTCCTGCTCATAAGAAACAAGTTGCCTTATAGGAAATATTTAACTTTGTGCAAATCAAAGAAGAGAGTCTCCCACGAGCTTGGGGGAGGCTTTGCCAATTACTTAATGCTTTGCCTAATCATCCACTTAAGAAAAATGAAATACTTGATATCTTTTATAATGGACTAACCGATACTTCTAGGGACTTCCTAGATAGTTGTGCTGGTTGTGTTTTTAGGGAACGAACTATTGGTCAAGCTGAAGAATTATTGAATAACATATTGAAAAATTATGATGATTGGCGATTCCTAAACCACGGTCTAAACCCACTCCGAAGAAGAGGGGTATATTATATCTCAGTCCGGAAGATATGCAAGAGGCAAAGAAATCTATGAAGGAAAAAGGTATTAAAGCTGAGGATGTTAAAAATTTACCTCCTATTGAAGAAATACATGGGCTTGATACACCACCACTGCCTAAAGTGGTAGAGGTAAATTCTCTTATGAAGTTCAATGATAATGAAAATCCTCACAATATGCATCCTAGTCAATGCCTTTATGAGTTTGAAAATTATATTAGAAAACAAGATCACTTCAATGCAAATGTTATGAAACAATTGAAATACAATTTTGATATGATTGCTCATTTGAGTGACTTGTTATTTAGAATATAAAATGATGTTAGAGGTGTTGGAAAGCATGCTTTTATGGTTCAAACTCAGTTAGAACAAGTTGCTAAATCTCAAAGAGAATTGCTTGATGAAATGAATAATAATATGCATGACTTTGTTGTTAGAGTTGCAACTAGAGGAGGTAAAATGACTCAGGAACCACTTTATCCTGAGGGACACCCAAAAAGAATTGAACAAGATTCATAAAGAACCAACACTAGTGCACCTAGTTCTCCTAAAAAGAAAAAGAAAAAGAAGAATGATAGGACTTCACATGCTCCTAGTGAACCTGAAATAGAGAAACCTCCTGACAATGATAATGAAGTTTCTATCTCTGATGCTAAAACTCAGTCTGGTAATGAACACTCACCTAGTGATAATGAAAAAGGCAATGCTGATGTTCATGAAGACACTCAACCAAACAATAAAGAACCAGACAATGATGTTGAGATAGAACCACCAGTTGATCTTGATAACCCACAACCTAAGAATAAAAGGTATGATAGAGGAGACTTCATTGCTAGAAAACATGGTAAAGAAAGAGAACCCTGGGTTCAAAAACCTATGCCTTTTCCACCTAAGTCAACTAAAAATAATGATGATGAAGAATTTGAACACTTTGCTGAAATGCTGAGGCCAATCTTTTTGCGTACTCGCTTGACTGATATCTTGAAAATGCCTCCTTATGCAAAGTATATGAAAGACATCATCATAAATAAGAGAAAAATACCGGAAGATAAAATCTCCATCATGCTTGCTAATTACACTTTAAGGATGGAGTACCTAAAAAACTTGGAGACCCGGGAATACCAACTATACCTTGCTTTATCAAAAAGAATTATGTGAAAACTGCTTTGTGTGATTTAGGAGTTGGTGTTAGTGTTATGCCTTTGTCTTTATATAAAAGACTTGATTTGAATAAACTCACACCTACTGAAATATCTTTGCAAATGGCTGATAAATCAACTGCCATACCTATCGATATCTATGAAGATGTGTTCATTGTTCTTGCTAATGTTACTATTTTGACTGACTTTGTTATACTTGAGATGCCCGAGGACAACAACATGTCGATTATCCTTGGTAGACCCTTCTTGAATACTGCAGGGGTGTTATTGATTGGAATAAAAGCAAGGTCACTTTTCATATCAATGGTAATGAGCATACGGTGCACTTTCCGAAGAAACAATTCCAAGTGAATGGTTATTGAAAAATCTCCGACAATCACTATGGAAGTTTTCAAATATCTCTACCTACTGTCAAAAAGAAATATGAAATGCTTATTGTTGGGGACATTCATATCCCCATTGAGGTGACTTAGTGACTTACCAAAGTTCTTCGGTTTCATGCTAATCGAAAGTGGTTGTTAATAAGACTTGATCAACCTTATTAATTGATCATTTTTGAACGGTATGAAGTTGATGAATTTAGTAAGCATTACTATCTATCCCTACTTTTTATTCTCTATTTTTATTAGTTAATAAAATAAAATGCCATGTTTTCCCTGTTTTCTGATTTTCCCGTGCAATAAAAAATGACCCAAAAATAAAAGTTCTCAGAATGCCCTGAAAATTTAATACGATTTTTTTCTGAATATTTCTGAATTTTTGGTGCAATAAACATCAGAGGGAGGTGCACCAGGTGGGCACAACCCACCTGGGCACGTCAGGACCCCCAAGCGCGCCCTGGTGGGTTGTGGTCCCCACGTGGGTCCTCTCACTTATCTCTTCATATCACATCATCACCTACCTCTAGAAAAAATCTCCATTGCTCTCTCCCCCGTGTTCTTGCCCTCAAACCTACGGATTTCGATCTCTTTGCTTGAAGCTCCGTTTTCCTAAACTATTTCGGGGGATTGTTGCTTGAAAATTGTACGTGAACATGATGAACTTGTTTGGAAGGAGTTCTTTGAGGAGGCGACCCTCGGGGGCATCTTCTAGTGACAGCTCCGCTCACCGGTCATATGTTGAACCAAGTGAAAGTTCTACCCGAGATGCCGCCACCAAAACATGCTTATGGCCTTGTGATGAGTATATGATGCATGTGGGTATTAAAGAGGAATTTGAGCAATATGTTCACAATGCCGGTCTCAGTCCCTACCTTCCAGATAAGTGTGAACATGTGACACCCCCACTGTCATGCTACAGTAACCCCACACTAATGATGCCAGATCATCATAATTAAACTTTGCTAAACCCCATTTGTTTCAAACTAAGTTCAAATACAAATTCAAATAACAAGTCAAATTATATTGTCATAAAACAATGAATTAAAAATGTTCAAAACATTGTAAATATTCACTAACTAATTAACAAACATCAACCAACATTTCTGGGAATGTTTATATGCCGCCAAAATAATCAAAACAGAGGCTAACAACATTTAATTTAACCTTTTAAAAATAAACAAATGCTTATACTATTCAAATATAATTGAAACTTCTTGTGCTAGGTCATTACATTGTCTAATATTTATGTAGTAAGTTCATAAGCAACTAAATTCATTTACTATACAAACTAAATATAAAACAATGAAAGAAAGAAATAACAGAAAAAGGAGAAAGGGAAGAACAAAGAAAAATAAACTAACCTACCCTAACCTACTGGGCTCTTGGCCCATCTAGAAAGGCTAACGGCCCAGCCGCCCACGCCAGCGAACTAAACCTAGCCCGATCCCCTCGCTCGACCCCCCATCTCTCCTCACTTTGCTCCCTCGTCCTCCTAGCGCCGCCACACGCAACACACACACACACACACACACACACACACACAGACGCACAGAGGGGAGGCTCCTCTGCTCGATCCCCTCCTCCCGGTGCACCCTCACCTCAACCTGCGCCTCCGGACCTCACCAAGTCGACGACCGCTCCTTCCTTGCGTCGCCTTGTCGCGTCGAGCCTCGGAGCAGCTCCTTCCCCGCGCCCCTGACCGACCTCTCCGTGGTCCTTGGACGTGGGCTATCGCCTGCCTCTAACGCCCGCCTCGACCACCATCGCTGTGAGCTGCGCCCATCCCCCCAGTTTTCCCCCTCCGCCTTTCATCGTAATCTGCTCGTCCGCGCCGCCCGATCTTCTTGTTCTGTGGCCACGGTCACCGTGACCGTGATTGCGTCCCGCCCTGCGCCCGCCGCGGTGGCCATGCTCTGCATCGGCCATGGCTACGCCTTGCATCACCCTGGTTGCGCCCATGGGCCCGCCAATCTCGCGTACCGTCCACTACCGCCTGATGCATCCGCTGCCGCACGCGTGCTGCTACAGCCGTTGTTGCTCTCTGCGCCTGCTGCTAGCGCTCTTGCATGCTGCACCATCGCCACTCGCCGGCGGCTGCGCGCGTCCCGCCGCTGCCTCGGTGGGTGCCTCGCCTCGCAGCGCCTTATCGGGCGGGCTTGCGCCCGTCTCGGCTCCGCCCGTTCGCACGCTAGCGTCCGCATGCCCGTGTGCCCGTTAGTCCCTCTGGGCCACTAGCTAACGGGCCCCACACCCCAGAACGATAAAAAAAATAAAAAATGTTAAAATAAATAGATTAGTAATTAATTAATTAACGAGTTAATTAAGTTAATTAATCATGTTTAACCAATCTAATTAAAATGATTTAACCTAATCACTTAGTTAGTCTAACTAACATGTTTAGTTAGTCTAGGGCAATGACGTACGGGACCCACGCGTCTGTTGACCCAGTCAACAGACTGTTGACTGATGACATCACGCTGACATCATAATTACGTTTTATAATTAATTTAATTCTGTTAATTTTAAAAATGATTTAAATCTTTAAAAATTAATATAAAATAATAGGTAACTCGGATGGAAAAACTTTGTACATGAAAGTTGCTCAAAACGACGAGATGAATCCGAATACGCAGCCCGTTTGTCCGCCACACACTCCTAGCATAGCAAACACACAACTTTCCCCCTCCGGTTCATCTGTCCGAAAACGCGAAACACCATGGATACTTTCTCGGATGTTTCCCCCCTTTGCCGGTATCACTTAGTACCACGTGAGGTCACCCCTAGCACAACGTAATGCCGCATCTTGCTTTTTGTTACATTGATTGCTCTGCTATTTATTGTGTTCCCCCTCCGTTACTTCTTTCCGGTAGACCCTGAGACTGCCGGAGACCCCCAGTACAACTACGGTGTTGACGACCTGTCCTTCTTGCTAGAGCAACCAGGCAAGCCCCCCCTTTGATCACCAGATACCACCTACTCTTCTCTCTACTTCTTGCATTAGAGTATTGTAGCATGTTACTGCTTTCCGTTAATCCTATCCTGATGCATAGCCTGTCCTTGCTACTACTGTTGTTACCTTTACCTGCAATCCTAATGCTTAGTATAGGATGCTAGTTTATCATCAGTGGCCCTACATTCTTGTCCATCTGCCATGCTATACTATCGGGCCGTGATCAGTCGGGAGGTGATCACGGGTATATACTATATACTTTATACATGATTCATGTGATGACTAAAGTCGGGTTGGCTCGAGGAGTACCTGCGGTTGATTCACGAATTGGGGGTTGGAAGGACATACTTTCCCGACGGCCCTCTATGTGGATCTTTGTGGCGAAGCGACAGGGCAGACTGAGACCACCTAGCAGAGAGGTGGGCCTGGCCCTGGTCGGCGTTCGCGGTTATTTCAAGATAACACGTTTAACGAGATCTTGGTATTTGATCTGAGTCTGGTCACTGGCCTATACGCACTAACCATCTATGCGGGGACAGTTATGGGCACTCGACGTCGTGGTATCAGCTGAAGCCTTCGTGACATCAGCGACTGAGCGGCGCACGCCGGATTGGACCGTAAGCCCGCTCTTGTATTAAGGGGGCTAATTCTGCTTCCGGTCGCGTACGCAACGTGCAGGTGTGCAATGGGCGATGGGCCTAGACCCCTGCACCATAGGATTTAGACCGGCGTGCTGACCTCTCTGTTGTGCCTAGGTAGGGCTACGACGTGTTGATCTTCCGAGGCCGGACATGACCCAAAAAAGTGTGTCCGGACAAAGGGGATCGAGCGTGTTGGGAAATGTGGTGCACCCCTACAGGGAAGTTAATCTATTTGAATAGCCGTGATCTTCGGTAACATGATGACTTGGAGTTGTACCTTGACCTTATGACAACTAGAACCAGATACTTAATAAAACACACCCTTCCAAGTGCCAGATACAACCCGGTGGTCGCTCTCTAACAGGGCGACAAGGAGAGGATCGCCGGTTAGGTTTATGCTATGCGATGTTACTTGGTGAACTTACCATCTACTCTCTTATCCTGTTGCAAGATGGAGGTTACCAGAAGCGTAGTCTTTGAAAGGACTAGCTATCCCCCTCTTATTCCGGCATTCTGCAGTTCAGTCCACATATGATACCCTTAATCCATGTGATACCAATGCATACATATGTAGTGTAGCTCCTTGCTTGCGAGTACTTTGGATGAGTACTCACGGTTGCTTTGCTCCCTCTTTTCCCCCTTTCTATACCCGATTGCTGCGATCAGACGTTGGAGCCCAGGAGCCAGACGCCACCGTCGACGACGACTACTACTACTCGGGAGGTGCCTACTACTACGTGCAGCCCGCTGACGACGACCAGGAGTAGTTTAGGAGGATCCCAGGCAGGAGGCCTGCGCCTCTTTTGATCTGTAT
Organism: Triticum urartu; assembly: GCF_003073215.2. Taxonomy (NCBI): domain Eukaryota; kingdom Viridiplantae; phylum Streptophyta; class Magnoliopsida; order Poales; family Poaceae; genus Triticum; species Triticum urartu. The sequence goes on from NC_053022.1 coordinate 123,542,756, forward strand.
CCCAGTTTGTGCTAGCCTTCTTAAGGCAAACTTGTTTAACTTATGTCTGTACTCAGATATTGTTGCTTCTGCTGACTCGTCTATGATCGAACTCCTGTATTCGAGCCCTCGAGGCCCCTGGCTTGTAATATGATGCTTGTATGACTTATTTTTATTTGTAGAGTTGTGTTGTGATATCTTCTTGTGAGTCCCTGATCTTGATCATACACGTTTGCGTGTATGATTAGTGTATGATTGAATCGGGGGCGTCACAAGTTGGTATCAGAGCCAACTGCCTGTAGGAATCCCCCTTCCATACTCCTTGGCCGAAGTTGAGTCTAGTCATTACAAAACTTTTACTAACATGGCTGTGTGGCTTAGGGGCCCATGTCGCCATTTGGGTGGTATTAGGATCTTTTATTCCTCGTCTATACTTTGGGACTCTGATCTTTCTTCTATTCGGGTTAAAAGATTTTGCTAACTCTAACTTTAGGTTCTCGTAATTACTTCCTTCCGGAGAGCCCCTTAATACAGATGATCGTCTGCCGCACCAGAAGATTCCGAGGTTACTCGATGTTCTCCCGAGACACTTGTACCCATTGTCTTTGCAATTCCCTGCCACCGTATCCTTATGGATAACTACATACAATTGTTCATACAATCATTCCCCGTTGATCTTGTTATTACAAGATACCTCAATTTTCTCTCTATTGTTCCGAGAATACTTGTGCCTACTGCCTTGCAGTTCCTTGCCACCTCAATACCCCTACGTATAATTCCTCACACTTACCAAGTATCGCTCATCCCCAGTTGTTCATGTGTTTCAGAAAGGTCTTTGAAATACTATTCGATCTTCCGAAAATCCTCAGCAGCTTATTGCTCTTGAAATTCTCGCTTGCTGCATTATGGTTAACCCCATAAGTAATCTTATTGGCATCCTTTGTCACTATCATTTGGAGTCCATTGATTCAATAAGTTGCGAATGCTTGCAATCCTCAGTCGTATCCTAGAATTCATCCTTCTGGCTTAGACGCCATTTTGAACATGAATTGGTTCTCGACCAATCAAATTGCCGACATTTGTACCTCTAAGAGTATTCAACTTATCCATCCCTAATCAGAGCATTGCTTATGATCCCTTGACTTGGAATTAATAATTCCTTTGCATTTGAGCCTTGAGTTAGTCAGTTGTTTCTATAATCTTATCTCCTTGCATTCCTTTTTCCTCTGAATGAGTACCGATACTCACATCAGCCCCATTGTGGACAACCAGACCCATTGTCGGGTTATTATCCGACAGTGTCCTTCACATCCACAATTCTTGTGAGTTCTTTCCCTGATACATAATGCTTTTGGTAAATTGTATCCTCTACTTTAGTAAACCATGCTCTGCTTCTGAGCTTGTGTTATTTACTCTTGAAGTTCGTGGTATATGTTCCTAAGATGCCCCTATGGGTTGAACCTATGGCTTCTTTAGTCTATGTGAACCCGAAGTTTATGCGGGTTATATCTACTGGTGTTTTGCCAGATAAATTTTCAACTGCATAACTTCTTTGAAGACGGGAAGTGAATGAAAGGTTAGGCATTGAATAAGTGGGAGTCGACCTTGAACTTTTCGTTCATGCCCATGGACACGATGCAGATCTTTTCGTGGAAGCTTCTCATGAAAATAATTACCCCCTTGTTACAAGTTCATCTTGTATCAGTGGTTTGATCATTTACAATTGTGGTTCCGACCAAATTGTTCTCCTTCAATTCCGTTTCTCAGACAAGTTAAAGCAGTTGTCTTTTGCAGATCAATGCATCTCCGCAACCTCTATTTTGATCTTCCTCCGAGTATTACCCTCAGGTATCTCGATAATATCACCAAACCGTGTTGCTTATTAGGAGCCTTCATCAAGTATTATTCCTCACCGATTCCAATGTTTCCTGGTTCTGAGTTGTTAGTCACTCGAGGACACCGATAACTAAACCGGGTCCTCACCACGGTTAAACAACTCTTAGTAATCTCCTTTATTTACGAGTTTGTACTCGATCATGTCATTTCTAGCTTGATCGGCTATATCATTAGCATGCTAAAATTTATCCATGCTACTTGGTCCTTAATGGAGCACAATTTTTGACGGTGAGCTAAGCTTACGTTGCTCTTCCTCGTCATATCGTTTCACCTCGAACAACAAGCTTGATTCTGAGTTGGAGACGTATCTGTGGTTCTAATAATCTTTTGCTATAACACTCCTTTTGCTTGATGCAATCACTGTTCGATTGCTTCTTCGTGGATCCTCTCGACAAAATTTGTCGTGGTCATCGTCAACATTTTGACTCCTTCCAGAATAGCAATCAAATTCATAATGAGAAGTACCATCCTTGCCCTCAATGATTTGTGTTATCATCGATCACTTTATTGTCTTCCGTTCAAGACAAACTTGTTCGTGTTTCGTGTTATACCTTGAGATCCTTGCTATCTAGCATTTGTTCTTTACCTTGGAGTATTACCATATTTTATGTCAAGAATGTCGTGAGAGTTTCACCACCTCTTAAGAATTCTTGGTATAGTGATACTTGTCACCATCGCCATTCTTTCTCGTGTTGTTTATAACCGGAATACCGACAAATGGTCTGTGATATGTAAAATTCAAAAATTCTAGCAACCCTATTGCTTTGACGTGAATGGTCGATAGCTTCATTCTAAGTCTATTGCTCACTGGTCATCATTCAAACATTGATCGTGCTACCTAGTCCAGATTTTCGGGTGCACTTTTCAACCAATGTTTAAATTGTGTATGTTTTCTTGAGCATACATCATTATATCATTTGATTTGTCAAATGTTATCTCCTTGTTCACATAATCGTGGAAATCCATCTTTTGGAAATCTCAATGAATTATCGTTGAGTCCTTCAGCCACCTCCTCATCCTCTCCTTGGTTTAATGATGAACTCTTGTTTTGGAACTCACTTCCATAGTTCATTTCCCGAGAATCTTACAATGTCATCTCGTAAATTTGTGTTGCACCTTTTCTTCTCAGGCATCCTAAGTCTAAGGTATCCTGACACCAACCGGATCTGAATCTCGGTCAGATATGATGGTTGGAACATATTTTCAAGGGTTATAAAATCGGTCATTATATGACCCGATAAGGTGATGTCATGCCTAGAACACCTGGCCGGAGGCCCTATTGTTATAGAATCCCTTTCAGCAAGGTTATCCTGTCTTCCATGAGGAAATGGTAAGACTTATTCTATAAGTTTTTTTTCCTAATGGATCCTTTGTGTTTCCAAAGTCTGATGTTCACCTGATGACTATGTGAATGCTATCTCGAAGCATGTCTATGGTACTCCGATTTTCAACAAGAACATTTGAAGCCCAAGGCTAAATGTTTCCTGCTCAATTATCCAAACACCGTTGTATGGGTAATGTCATAAAATTTCTCTCCCCTACCTAAAGAGTTTTCTACATTATATCCTGTCATGGATATCATGCTTTGCTTGCCCTTGGGAAGGATATACCCTTGGAATATGTGTATAAACACATTTTCCTTTCCATTGTTCTGTTTAATCTGATAGACACTTTTCCCTTTCCATTGGTTTGTTTAAACCCTTTCTATGATCTATATGATATAAGCAGTAATAATTCCCTGCTTGTGCAAACACATCGGTATACAACTCTATCGGTAAGACCCTGTTACTATTGTTGATGACATTCCGGTAACCACCGATGGACGAGAACTTTGCCTATTGGTCCGCCTCGTTTCAACGAGCAGGAAAATGGTTCTCTTCGTCCCTCACCCTTGGTACCGACATTGTTCCCGACATAAATGATAGGCTACCCTCTGACATGCCTTGCTATCATAATCGTGCAAGATGTCACCGCTCCTTCTAGATTTAACCCACATGGTGGGCCCATAACCCACAGATCCACAGGATCGAAACCTGACTCTTATGTATACCCCTGTTGACAAAGATATTCCCTGCGCCTGGTTTCGTGTGTAATTTGCGAGCCACCTTCCTAGTAATCAATTCTGATATCGGACACAATACTTATTCCCGTTGCTCTGAACCCCATTCACACTCTCGGTTGGGCATTGAATGATTACCCTCCCGCTTTAAACTTCTCATGCCTTCTTTTATCTCTCTTGATGACTTTCCTGAGTTTCAATTCGAGAGTTACTTTTCGCCACCTTCCCTGATGATATCTAACAGATAAGCCACCTTGTAGAGGACCGTTCTTTCGAAGTTACCCCTTGACCTTTCGTAAGTATGATGAAGGCCCCGAAGAAAGGATGGCGACTTCATCATGATGACCTAGAGCAGGGGAATGAAGACGTCAATGGAAGGGATCGACTCCTTTGAGAAGAGCAACCAAGACCGAGAAGATTCGTTAGAATTTCGTAACCAGATCTTTCCCCCTCACTTCACCTCTTAAAATCTCGGGACGAGATTTCTTGTAGTGGAGGAGATTTGTGACACCCCCACTGTCATGCTACAGTAACCCCACACTAATGATGCCAGGTCATCATAATTAAACTTTGCTAAACCCCATTTGTTTCGAACTAAGTTCAAATACAAATTCAAATAACAAGTCAAATTATATTGTCATAAAACAGTGAATTAAAAATGTTCAAAACATTGTAAATATTCACTAACTAATTAACAAACATCAACCAACATTTCTGGGAATGTTTATATGCCGCCAAAATAATCAAAACAGAGGCTAACAACATTTAATTTAACCTTTTAAAAATAAACAAATACTTATACTATTCAAATATAATTGAAACTTCTTGTGCTAGGTCATTACATTGTCTAATATTTATGTCCTAAGTTCAAAAGCAACTAAATTCATTTACTATACAAACTAAATATAAAACAATGAAAGAAAGAAATAACAGAAAAAGGAGAAAGGGAAGACCAAAGAAAAATAAACTAACCTACCCTAACCTACTGGGCTCTTGGCCCATCTAGAAAGGCTAACAGCCCAGCCGCCCACACCAGCGAACTAAACCTAGCCCGATCCCCTCGCTCGACCCCCCATCTCTCCTCACTTCGCTCCCTCGTCCTCCCAGCGCCGCCACACGCAACACACACACACACACGCAGACGCACAGAGGGGAGGCTCCTCTGCTCGATCCCCTCCTCCCGGCGCACCCTCACCTCAACCTGCGCCTCCGGCCCTCACCAAGTCGACGACCGCTCCTTCCTTGTGCCGCCTTGTCGCGTCGAGCCTCGGAGCAGCTCCTTCCCCGCGCCCCTGACCGACCTCTCCGTGGTCCTTGGACGTGGGCTATCGCCTGCCTCTAACGCGCGCCTCGTCTCCCTCCTCGCGCCCGTCCTCAACCACCATCGCCGTGAGCTGCGCCCATCCCCCCGGTTTTCCCCCTCTGCCTTTCGCCGTAGTCTGCTCGTCCGCGCCGCCCGATCTTCTTGTTCTGTGGCCACGGTCACCGTGATCGTGACTGCGTCCCACCCTGCGCCCGTCGCGGTGGCCACGCTCTGCATCGGCCCTGGCTGCGCCCCGCATCACCCTGGTTGTGCCCATGGGCCTGCCAATCTCGCGTACCGTCCGCTACCACCTGATGCATCCGCTGCCGCACGCGTGCTGCTACAGCCGTCGTTGCTCTCTGCGCGTGCTGCTAGCGCTCTTGCGTGTTGCACCATCGCCACTCGCTGGCGGCTGCGTGCGTCCTGCCTCTGCCTCGGTGGGTGCCTCGCCTCGCAGCGCCTTACCGGGCGGGCTTGCGCCCGTCTCAGCTTCGCCTGTTCGCCCGCTAGCGCCCGCATGCCCGCGTGCCCGTTAGTCCCTATGGGCCACTAGCTAACAGGCCCCACACCCCAGAACGACAAAAAATAAAAAAATGTTAAAATAAATAGGTTAGTAATTAATTAATTAATGAGTTAATTAAGTTAATTAATCATGTTTAACCAATCTAATTAAAATTATTTAACCTAATCACTTAGTTAGTCTAACTAACATGTTTAGTTAGTCTAGGGCAATGACGTACGGGACCCATGCGTCTGTTGACCCAGTCAACAGACTATTGACTGATGACATCACGCTGACATCATAATTACGTTTTATAATTAATTTAATTCTGTTAATTTTAAAATGATTTAAATCTTTAAAAATTAATAAAAAATAACATGTAACTCGGATGGAAAACTTTGTACATGAAAGTTGCTCAAAACGACGGGACGAATCCGAATACGCAACCTGTTTGTCCGCCACACACCCCTAGCATAACAAACACGCAACTTTCCCCCTCCGGTTCATCTGTCCGAAAACGCGAAACACCAGGGATACTTTCCCGGATGTTTCCCCCCTTTGCCGGTATCACTTAGTACCGCGTCAGGTCACCCCTAGCACAACGTAATGCCACATCTTGCTTTTTGTTACATTGATTGCTCCGTTATTTATTGTGTTCCCCCTCCGTTACTTCTTTCCGGTAGACCCTGAGACTGCCGGAGACCCCCAGTACGACTACGGTGTTGACGACCCGTCCTTCTTGCCAGAGCAACCAGGCAAGCCCCCTCCTTTGATCACCAGATATCGCCTATTCTTCTATCTACTTCTTGCATTAGAGTAGTGTAGCATGTTACTGCTTTCCGCTAATCCTATCCTGATGCATAGCCTGTCCTTGCTACTACTGTTGTTACCTTTACCTGCAATCCTAATGCTCAGTATAGGATGCTAGTTTATCATCAGTGGCCCTACATTCTTGTCCGTCTGCCATGGTATACTATCGGGCCATGATCACTCGGGAGGTGATCACGGGTATATACTATATAGTTTATACATGATTCATGTGATGACTAAAGTCGGGTTGGCTCGAGGAGTACCCGCGGTTGATTCACGAATTAGGGGCTGGAAAGACATACTTTCCCGACGGCCCTCTATGTGGATCTTTGTGGCGAAGCGACAGGGCAGGTTGAGACCACCTAGAGAGAGAGGTGGGCCTGGCCCTGGTCGGCGTTCGCGATTATTTCAAGATAACACGTTTAACGAGATCTTGGTATTTGATCCAAGTCCAGTCACTGGCCTATACGCACTAATGATCTATGTGGGGACAGTTATGGGCACTCGACGTCGTGGTATCAGCCGAAGCCTTCGTGACGTCAACGACTGAGTAGCGCGCGTCGGATTGGGCCGTAAGCCTGCTCTTGTATTAAGGGGGCTAGTTCTGCTTCCGGCCGCGTACGCAACGTGCAGGTGTGCAATGGGTGATGGGCCCAGACCCCTGTGCCGTAGGATTTAGACCGGCGTGCTGACCTCTCTGTTGTGCCTAGGTAGGGCTGCGATGTGTTGATCGTCCGAGGCCGAGCATGACCCAGAAAAGTGTGTCCGGACAAAGGGGATCGAGCGTGTTGGGAAATGTGGTGCACCCCTGTTGGGAAGTTAATCTATTCGAATAGCCGTGATCTTCGGTAACAGGACGACTTGGAGTTGTACCTTGACCTTATGACAACTAGAACCAGATACTTAATAAAACACACCCTTCCAAGTGCCAGATACAACCCGGTGGTCGCTCTCTAACAAGGCGACGAGGAGAGGATCGCCGGTTAGGTTTATGCTATGCGATCTTACTTGGTGAACTTACCATCTACTCTCTTCTCCTGCTGCAAGATGGAGGTTACCAGAAGCGTAGTTTTCAAAAGGACTAGCTATCCCCCTCTTATTCCGGCATTCTGCAGTTCAGTCCACATATGATACCCTTAATCCATTTGATACCAATGCATACATATGTAGTGTAGCTCCTTGCTTGCGAGTACTTTGGATGAGTACTCACGGTTGCTTTGATCCCTCTTTTCCCCCTTTCTATACCCGATTGCTGCGACCAGACGTTGGAGCCCAGGAGCCAGACGCCACCGTCGACGACGACTACTACTACTCGGGAGGTGCCTACTACTACGTGCAGCCCGCTGACGACGACCAGGAGTAGTTTAGGAGGATCCCAGGCAGGAGGCTTGCGCCTCTTTCGATCTGCATCCCAGTTTGTGCTAGCCTTCTTAAGGCAAACTTGTTTAACTTATGTCTGTACTCAGATGTTGTTGCTTCCACTGACTCGTCTATGATCGAGCTCCTGTATTCGAGCCCTCGAGGCCCCTGGCTTGTAATATGATGCTTGTATGACTTATTTTTATTTGTAGAGTTGTGTTGTGATATCTTCTTGTGAGTCCCTGATCTTGATTGTACACGTTTGTGTGTATGATTAGTGTACGATTGAATCGGGGGTGTCACAGAACAACTCCACCTCCTCACTGAATCATTTGTCAAAGGATTTAAATTCTTTCCCCGTGAGTCTAGGGTGTCGTTTATGCTTTATGATAACCCATTTACCATATCACTAGAGAATTTTGCTTACCACTGCAAACTCCCATATTGGGGTTCGCTTGACGAACCGCCGAGGGCTGAGTATCAAACATTCTTGTCTAGTCTTTGTTACGGTGAGACGAGGGGAGTGACACAAGGTAGAATAAAGAGCATTCATTTTCCCGCAATTCAGTACTTTGCATTATTTAACAGGAAATGTATAGTAGGCAAGCAAGACTATAGTACACTCTGTGCTCCAGACTTGAGCCTCATCCACACCGCTCTCACCGGTGAAAGGAATTATAACCTTGGAGCGATTGTTGCACATAGACTCCAGAACAACGCTAATAGTAGCTATTTCTACGGTGGAATATATGCCACACGTTTGGCACGAGGGCTGGGTGTTTCACCTTTGCCCTTTGATCCTATCCTACCCACACAGTATTTAGATTTTGTCACCCTAAAGGAACATAAGATTCTCAAGGGAAAGGTTGACAACTTCACTTATAATCTGTTGCTTAACCAAACATCTGTTGTGCACACATATTTGCCTGCGCCTGCTCTTTTTGATTATCACAACAAAGGAAGATATTTTGTTCTTGAGGATGAGGCCCGAGCTCACAACATAGCAGAGGCAACACGGCAGGCCGAGGCATCCGCACCGAGAGCCTCTGTGAGCTACCACGCCAACTACTATCCGGATTACTGATCGTCTACCAAGTTAGGCCAAAAGCCTAAGCTTGGGGGAGTACGTATTTCTCACCGACATTACATTCATGTTCACTTATTCATCTTGTTAGTGTTCACACTTTTTCATTGTATCATCCATGTTTAAATTTTATTTTTCTTGCTTTCTTCTTGTGTGTTTGAAAAACTTTAGAAAAACCAAAAAAATTAGTTGTTGTTAGTTTATTTTCCATGAATGCTTAGCTATAGTGTTAAAAAGAAAACCCAAAAAGTTTTCCTTGTTCTTCTTTTGCTTGTTGGGAGCTTTCCGTGTAAATAGTTTTCTCGTTTTTGCTTTTCCCTTTTATTTGCTTGTTCAAGAAAACCAAAAACTCCAAAAATATTTCAATGTGTTTCTATGAATTTCTTTTCCTTTTATTTGGGTTGTATCAAGGAGAAGACCACGATGAAAATGTTGAGTGGCTCTCATATGAATAATTGTTGAACTAATAAAGAGCCCATTTTACCTTGTCTTCTCCCGTTGAATAAAGTGTTTTGTAGATTCCATCTTAGTCCATGGCACTCTTGCACTATTATTGTTTTCACGTTGTTCGGTCGTGCAAGTGAAAGGCAATAATGACGATATTCGATGAACTAGCCGTGGCAGAGAGAAACTGGTATGAACTCGACTTGTTCTGTTTGTGTAAATATGTTTAACCTAGTATCCATGATTCAGTCCATTATGATTAAACATTTTTCCATTGACAATTAGAGATTATAGTTTCTCATGCCATGCATAAGTAGCTGGGAGTGAATAATGATTTAGCTTGGATATCAACATTGCATTAAAATGATTGTGATGTAGTATGATGATATGTATCCTCCTCTGAATGTTCGAGTGGCTTGACTTGGCACATGTTCATGCATGTAGTTGAATCAAAACCAACATAGCCTCTATGATATTTATGCTCATGGTGTTCATATCTACTCATGCTAGTGTCCAATGTTGCTTATGCATAATGGATGATCATGATCGTTGTTGCTCTCTAGCTGGCCGCTTCTCAATCTAATTGCTAGCCTTCGCCTGTACTAAGTGGGGATTCTGCTTGTACATTAAGGGTGTGTTTGGTTTCGGGAATGAGGTGGAACGTAATGGGTCGGACCCGCACCTAGGACTGATTCTCGCGTTTGGTTGCAAAATGGAATGGAACACACTGGTTCTTCGGAGAGGAATATTCCATCAATATACCGAACCAGGACATTCCTCCAAATTGGCCGGACCACGCGGAACGCCCCGCTCGACGACCCTCCCTCGATGGCACCCACGACCTCTGCCTCTCTCTCTCTTCCCTCTGGTGGGAGGTTCGTCGCCGGTGGAGGAGACTGCCGCCGGTACATAGACACGACCACTGCATCCGCGTTCCATACGTCGGCCATGTCGAGCCGGCGGAGGCCGGGGAAGATGCTGCAGGCGAGGCCGGGGAGGCCACGCTCTCCGGTGATTGATGAGTGGTGGCGGCCAGCGTGAAGCTCGGGGTGACACCGACGACTAGAGGATCTGCTTTGGTTCATGCAGGCATGCGCCGTCCGCTAGGACGTAGTCACCTACGGATGTGTACAGTTCCATGGTTATTGCAAGACTGGGAGCGGGGGAAGTGCAGGCAAGGTGTTCGAAGAAATGTCTAACAGAGTATTCAACGTGTGATTTCACTAGTTTGATCGATAGCCTGTGTACCTTTGTACTGCAGCGTCTATACGTTTCTCTGTTCTCAGAATCAAATATGCATTTAGTTTAGTTTTCTACCAAAATCCAATCCGATATGATCAAGTGAGAACAATTCCATTCCATTCCGTCTCTGAAACCAAACACTAAAATGTAATCATTCCATTCCTTGAAATTGCTCCTACCAAACACAATGATGGAACCAACCCATTCTAGTGGAATGGAACCATGCCATTCCGTTCCACTTCGTTCCCAAACCAAACACACCCCAAAAACCCTGAACCCAAAGTTATTCCAGATGAGTCCACCATACCTACCTATATGCAGTATTACCATGTCGTCCTAAGTAAAGTTGCATGTGCCACCTCTAAAAACTTCTAAAAAAATATCCGTTTTGTGTTCCTGGATCGTTCATGGAATGACAGGAGGTAGTCGGTATCTTCCATGCTAAGCGGGTTATTCTCAGGTCGAGTGTTTATTCACTCGCCATCGCACGAGAAAAGGGCGGTAATAGGGATGCCCAATCCCAAACTGCAAAATACAAAAAGAGTTAATCGCTTGAATAATGAAACAAAAACTCCCAATGGATTCAAAACCTTTACTTTTTATCGCTTGGGAACCGCCACTAGCTTGTTTAGCATGGGAGATATTGATAACTGATAGTCGTGAAGTAAATGAGAAAGGTACATGTCTCAAAATATCATTTGTCTCTATTTTAAAAACTTGAGCTCTCGCACCTTTGCAAGTCACTGCTTCCCTCTGCGAAGGGACTATCTATTTACTTTTATGTTGTGTCATCACCTTCTAAAACAAGCGCTAGAACCTGAGAGCACAACTATCATGACTTATGCATTGTGTGTAGCTAATGTTGGGTGCATCATGCCTGGATCTTTTCTACCATGAATTACAATGTTTAGTCACTGCTCGGACTTTGGAGGTGCTTTGCATTTATGTTTTGCAGTCTTAGAAAGGGCTAGCGAGATACCATTATTGTCATATTATATCATGGTTGTTTTGACAACGTGTTGCCGTTTGAGATGTCTTATTATTGCTTGCTAGCTGATTATGTTATTGATATGAGTTAATATAATCTTTAAGAGTTAGTCTCAGCATGGTTAGTTATAATGTTGGCTGAAAACCTGGGTGCTGTTTAAGCTTATTTATGCAAACAAGAGCAAAATAGTTCATAATTTTTTTTCTTTTTCACTTTCAGTTTATCAACTGAATTGCTTGAGGACAAGCAAAGGTTTAAGTTTGGGGGAGTTGATACGTCTCCAACGTATCTACTTTTCCTAACGCTTTTCCTCTTGTTTTGGACTCTAATTTGCATGATTCAAATGAAACTAACCCCAGACTGACACTGTTTTCAGCAGAACTACCATGGTGTTGTTTTTTGTGCAGAAATAAAAGTTCTCCGAATGGAATGAAACTTTGCAGGGAATTTTTATATAATATATAAGAATTTCTGGAGCCAAGACCTAACGAAGGGGGGCACCTGGGTGGGCACAACCCACCAGGGCGCGCCCCCCTCACCAGACGCGCCCATGTGAGTTGTCCCCACCTGGTGGCCCCGCAGACCCTGAAACCAACGCTATAAAATCCTATTTTCCAGAAAAAATGAAGGAAGAAAGAATTATCGTGATCCACAAGACGGGGCCGCCACCAAGCCCTGTCTTCCTCGGGAGGGCAGATCTGGAGTCCGTTTGGGGCTCCAGAGAGGGGGATCTTCGTTCTTCGTCATCACCAACCCTTCTCCAGCGCCGATTCTATGATACACCCCACCGGGAGTGAGTAATTCCTTTATAGGCTCGCTGGTCGGTGAGGAGTTGGATGAGATTCATCATGTAATCGAGTTAGTTTTGTTAGGGCTTGATCCCTAGTATCCACTAAGTTCTTAGATTGATGTTGCTATGATTTTGCCATGCTTAATGCTTGTCACTTTGGGCCCGGGTGCCATGACTTCAGATCTAAACCGTTTATGTTATCACCATTATATCCATGTTCTAGATCCGATCTTGCAAGTTATAGTCACCTACAACGTGTTATGATCCGGCAATCCCGGAGTGACAATAGCCGGGCCCACTCCCGGTGATGACCGTAGTTTGAGGAGTTCATGTATTCACGTGTGCTAATGCTTTGTTCCGGTTCTCTATTAAAAGGAGGCCTTAATATCCCTTGGTTTCCAAGAGGACCCCGCTGCCACGGGAGGGTAGGACAAAAGATGTCATGCAAGTTCTTTCCATAAGCACGTATGACTATTTACGGAATACATGCCTACATTATATCGATGAACTGGAGCTAATGTCGTATCGCCCTAGGTTATAACTGTCTCATGATGAATATCATCCAACAAGTCACCGATCCAATGCCTACGAATTTATCCTATATTGTTCTCGCTAAGTTACTACTGCTATCATCACTGTTACACTTGCTACAAAACTACTGCTATCACTGTTACCGTTATCGTTACTATTGCCACTATTATCAAACTATCATACTACTTTGCTTCTGATTACTTTGTTGTAGATAATTAATCTCCAGGTGTGGTTGGATTGACAACTCAGCTGCTAATACCTTCAAATATTCTTTGTCTCCCCTTGTGTCGAATCTATAAATTTGGGTTAAATACTCTACCCTCGAAAACTATTGTGATCCCCTATACTTGTGGGTTATCACATGAGTACGAAACTCATTTTGAATATCCAGAGAAGTAGATTTTATTTTTCCTTTTCTGTAGGATATACGTATTATTCTTAGAGGGCTCAAAAGGGCGTAAAATCTGAAAGTTGGGGAAGTTAGAGGTGGGTGGACGCATCCAATGACGCAAATTGTTCATTCTTCCCATAATACTAACCAGACTTGACTTGTCCTCTACAATTACAAGGAAGCAAACAAATGGCAAACAAATCAGTTTAGCATGAATCGGCAGGCTCGACCAATGTACTGGTGGAAGCAGACTCAGCTGCAAAAAAACAGTTGTTAGTGGTCGTTGGGTTGGCACAATTATGGGAAGCGCTTGCTGGGCTGGGCCCCCTTGCTCCTCTGTTAGCCCAATTCATCAGAAGGCACCTGGATCAGTCTGCAAAGCAGCAACCCTACTAAGCTGGGTTGGCCATCTAGTGCAATGCATGACCGCAATGAACGATGGCAAAAACTTTGTGCGGAATGGCAGATGGATTTGGTATGTTCACAAGTATCATCGAGCGGCTAAGGACTTTAAATCGTTGTGTATGCTCCTAATTAGCTCAGTTTTACTGTTAAGTAATGTCATGGAGGAGGGGTGGAAATGGCATGGGGAACAAGCCTACTAGTTTCTTCTCTATGTTTGTTGTATTGCTCAAGAACTTTGTTGTACTTGTGTTGCATTTCATGTTGTGGATTTGATGAATTTTTCAATAATTTCATGTTGTGGATTGATGAAACTGGTGTTAAGTTTCATTATGGATTGATTTTGGATGATTTTGATTCAAATATGTGTGGTTGTAGTGTTGTTGTTGAGCTGTTGTCGCGCGGCCAGCCTACTTTTACATCATCTGTTGGAGCGACTGCCGTGCGGTTGCCCTATTTTACATCATATGTTAGAGTTGGGCGTTTTTGGTGATGAATTTTTTTCACTTTTTGGTGATTTATATTTTACTCACACCATAATTTGATGATGTAAAATCCATCATCTATTGGAGATGCTCTTACATTAGCCAAATGTATAAGGCGGACATTCCAGTTTTCAGGACCTTACCATACGGCCTCAATGATGTCCACCTTTCATCGCACTTTCGTTGTCCTAGGAAGTTTAGTGATTGCATATTGTCTGGAAAGTGGGGTTGGCATGGATGGGCTTAAGCTACAAGCACTCTTGTACACAGCGAGGCATATCTATCTGATTGACAAGCGGGCTCCGGCTTCCACACGGCCAATTGTTCAGTGATTTTGAGTCGTTAAAACATTGTTGCGTGCATTTACACCACACTATGAACCATCATGCACAGTGAGGGGGCCTGGTTCGATTTTGGAATCAATGCCACCCCCCCCCTTCATTTTACATTCACCTCTCTTCTACCCTGAGGATGAAATCTGTGTTGCGGTTGGTGGCGATCTTCGGTGGAAGAGACGGTCCTCTCCTACTGCATGTATGGTGGCAACCAGAGGTGAGCTTCTCACAACACCCCCACCGCCTCAGATGTAGCCATTTTTTCTTTTGGTGCCCCTTCTTATTGTTGCCACTGATGCTCACACCACAGGCCCTGATTGGTTGTGAATTCTCTAAGGGCACATTCCATGATGTTCATTTTTTCCCAACTGCGATGATATGAGTGGGGAGTAGTAGCAAGGTCTGTCGATTAAGTTCTGCTCATCATTGAAGGGCTCCGCCGAGAACCTTGTGCTCTGCAATGCTTCCTAATAGCCTGTAAGTGCATAGGGTTTAGTTGTATCATTTTCGAATAAGAGTATAGATCCTATATAGAGGAGCACATGAAATGGTCTTTGTTCCTTGCAATGAATTATTATCAGGTGCATGTAATTTAATGAAGGTTCAAAGCAAAGCGAATACTAAGGTTGGAATGTTGTAGGTGAATGGTGACAACAAGTAAATAAAAGTGCAAGAATAAAAGTAAGTGCAACAGAGAGTAATTATGGTTTTTGAAGTCAATAGGAGAAAGAATTCGTAGGGGTATGGATTCCCCACTAGAAAGTATCTAACATAACAATGTTAACACATAGTTCTAGGTTCGAACCTATAATACACTTTGTATGCTTCTACAATTGGGCAGATCCAAGTACGGATATGTGCATACATGCAACAACTACACATCACATACACCACCACCATTCCTGCCCACGTTCAGGTTTCAGCAATGGTGATTAAGGGTCTCCCCGTAAACGCTGCTAGAGGCGATCTCCCTTAATCCCCTATTGGATGGTAAGGGAAGAAAGGAAGTAGCTTCTATCACAGCAGTACCTCCACAAACCCACCATGACACTAATAGTAATAACCTTTCGTCCATAAAGGAAAATGTTGAGTAGTCAACTTTGCTCAACATCGAGAAGATTATCAACATAAACATACAAAGAAGATGTGACATCCTATCGATGTTCAACACCTAAACATACCAGGGTTCCTCCATACAGGAGAAAACTAGAGGGTAAACTTGGACATGAGGACCTCTCAAAAAAAAACTCGGACATGAGGACAATAAGTATCAAAGGGTAAATCATGATGAACACAGATGAATGATTGGTGTCTCATTTTATTGATCCGATATTGGAATAGAAAAGAGTATCCCGCACCTATTTCCCCATAGGTGACCCTAGGTTATTGAACCCATGAGAGGAAGATTCCCTTGAAGTGATGGTCTCTAGCAAGCTTACGTTAAAGTGTCCAATCCAGCTTTTGACTGGACCAGCAAGCAAATAGTGATTCAAACACTTATAATAAAAAGAGGTACATGTATGAGTCTTATGCTTACAACCTTGTATTTGCGCTGGGATCAAATAAGATATTAGTTTGTGCATCGGAAGTCACCCATTGAGATGTGCTTGTTACGGATCGAAGTGAGGGATGTGTCCAAATAACATCTTAGCCGTCACGAGTCCTACATCAAGAATCAGTTGTCCTACTGCAGGCCCTATCCGTCGCACAGGGTTGCCTCGATAATCAAGATAACAAAATCAGAGAAGAGCTTTGGGCATTTAATGATGACACCTCATCTCTCCCCAAGGATATGATCCATGTTACACTACTGAACCTTACTGTCACCGGTGTTTGGTGTAACACTTCATGGTCTCCTTGCTCCTATGATCACTGGTGCTCGATCTCCATGATCCTAGGTACCTGTAGGGATGAAGGTCACAGACAAGACAAGACACATCTTCCTGGAACAATTTTATTTCACACATACATGATGTTATGTCAAAGTATTTCATTGATCCCCTCAACAAATACCTCGGGTTGCAAGGCTTATGCCTCAACCCATACCTTACCGAACTACTCACACATAGAGATCAGATCGCAGGAAGAAAAACTTTGAAGAACACATCTTGAGATTGATTGATTGCAATATGTCTTACAATGGATTCCTTGTGCGATGCATGATTACAAGTATGATGGGATCGATGCGCACTATGGTGGTGGTGGAGATGGCTATGGAGATGGCGGCGGCTAGGGTTTGCGGATGAGGATGATGACGAAAAGGTTCTGGCATCTATGCTTGTCTCCATGTTGACATTTTGATGGGGTCCCTTTAACGAAATTTGTTTAGGTGGACAATCTACCTCGGAATTCACGCCGTACAGGCGCTCATACAGCGCTTGTTTGGAACTCCGTATTTTGTGCTATCTTCATGCAGACATCTCCTGTTGATTCCTTCTTCCTCCATTCTCCTTACATTCCATTTCCACACATGATTTCTCCCCTTTTTCCCATTTCATGTGGAAACACATCAAAGAGAGGATTTGTGGAATCCTTTGCATTCATTAGTCATCAGTACCAATATCGGAAGCGAATATCTCTTTTAATTGAAATATCTCGTTTAAACAAAGGTGAAATGAGTGTAAAAATATCACTCATCAACTCCCCCAAGCTTAAACTTGATCGTCCTCGAGCAACATAAAGAGAAATCTAAATCATAAGGAACTCAATAGTTTAAACCGAAATAATTAGAAGGTTTTGGTTCACTTACCATCAGTATGCCAAGATAGCCCTCTGCTTCATGTCCTGAAAAACTTAGAATACTTGTAGTGGTGGCACGGTTATGGGAAAATTTTGTTTTTGCCATTCTAGATTTTGCCAATTTTCCTTATGCCACTCTAGATTTTGACATTTCACTTTTGCCACTCTTAGCTTTTGACAATTATCACAATTGACATTCCGTGGCAAAAGCAAAATAATTTTATTTCATTTTTGCCACCCTTAGCTTTTGAAATGTATCGCAATTGCCACTCTAGAAATTTTGCTTTTGCCATGGAATGGCAATTGTGATAGTTGTCAAAAGCTAAGAGTGGCAAAAGTGAAATGTCAAAATCTGGAGTGGCATAAGGAAAATTGGCAAAATCTAGAGTGGCAAAAATAAAATTTTCCCCACGGTTATAGCGCAAGTGTTAGTGAAGCAAGGATAATCAACACAAAGTACCTAATCTACTAGATAAAACAACTTTGCAACACTCTATTCTATTTATTCTAGACAATATTTTCTTGTCTGGATATGCACGGAAGTGTTTTCTTTAGATAGAGCCAATAAAACATAGGTTAGGGAGTGAAAGCATGTAGTAAAATATGATCCTCTAATGCTCTTAAGCACACCCACAACCATTTCCTTCTCAAGGCTCTCAAGCACTTTATTTCAATCATTGTTTGTTGGAACTTTGATTGTCACATGAAGGGATTATGCCAACTAAGTGATCATGCATAGGTTTTCATTGTGGCTTAATGTTTAGGAACTATGGACCTCTGGTATATCTCTCTTTCGAGCTATTTTGAGCAGTCCCTTTTATTTACCACATACACACCATTTCAAGAGAAAGCTGGATAATATGTGTTTGTAGTGTTGCAACTATGTACGGTAACAAACTCATAGCCAAAATCGAGCTATCGCTCTTGGTGGATCATTCATTGGTCAGCGGAGTCCTCAACATAATAGCAAGAAAGGTGACGAAGCCACATTTACACACGTACACGTGCATATAGTAGCAGGGATATGGCACCAGCAAGGAGATAAAGCACCATGTAAGAGACACATCACAGATTTTTAATCTAGTCCACCTTTCAACTAAGTTCCTCTAGATAATTCAATCCATAAGTGGTAAGTCTATTAAAATTAACAACATGGGGTTGAGAAATTCAAACATCACTTCCACTACAATTTTCTCAACTCCCAAGTCTTGAAAGACTTTCTCTTGTGCATAGTTATTCTTAGTGAATATCATTTCATTTAAAAATAGTCCCAGGGCAAGTCTTGGTTGTCTAAACTAAACAACACAAAAGGTTACAAAATTATTTCAGCTACTAGAACAAACTTTTGTCTTAAGTATCAAGACTTACTCCCATCTGCACATATCACACATACTACTACATCTGCTCTAAGAATTTCAAGTGCAAAAGATAGGGGCCGTAGGACATACCTTCACGGTTGTGAATTTACACACTTCTCTTTCTTATTCTTGCATTCCTCGTTGTCCGGCATTGATCAACTCCTCTGAAAACAAAATGCAAATGAACTCCAGCGGACAAGATAAAGAACAAGAGCAAAGCGAAGCTTATTCTATTTTTGGTTTTTGGGGTTTTGAAAACTAACTTGCGACCGAAATATCGCAAAGGCAAAAGAACGAAAAATAAAAGCAAAGTGTTGGAACAAACCAACACGAGTGTTTTGAAGCTCCTCGTGCTTAAGTACAACCTCATTACAATTTATTCAAATACTGCCACATCTTGATGTAGAAGTGGTGATAACCTCCCCCAAGCTTAGGCCTTTGCAAGCCCAAACCAGCGAGATCATTGTGGCCACTGGTCACGAGCCCAGTATTGGCTCCAGTTGGAGAAGTTCATGTTCATGTAGGCGGACGTGCCTTGAAGGGATGCAGCGAGGTTGCTCATATCATCAATAGAGCCCTATTGGCTATTGAGGTCCATGTAGGTGGTGTAGTCTTATTGTGGCTGCTCTTGGGGCTGCTCTTCTTCGTCGGTGGCGAGTTCTTCTTCATCTAGTTGTTCTAGTTCTGGGCCTTCTTGCTAAAAAGTTGTATCTCCTTCCTATGCAACATAATGCAATTGTCCATGCTCGATGGAGAAACGGTTAGGCATAGGAGTAGGCAACAAGTGTGCCACTCCAGGAATTCCAATGCAATGACGACCATTACAAACTGCTACCTCCAACTCTAGTAAGTAGACAAATATTAACAAGGGTGTTACCGACAATGGGGCGAAGGTGATTGTAGTTGATACCAAGGGTGTTAGCCAACATGTTGATCACTCCTCCACACACGATATCTCCTGCATTATTCCTTGATGCGCAAGCTATAACAAAAGTATAGCCCCTAGGTTGGTCGAATAACTGACATCAAGGTTTGCTGCTTTCTTGAGAACTAGCATGTTCTGCTCATTCACCTTAGAAACTTCTCCCCGTGCCTGCAACAAGTTAGTGATAACATAATATAAATAACATATACCAGGACTTACAATGCAACTAGCTCTTGAGCCTGGCGTGCTCATCATATTAAAGGTTTTCCTTGGGTGCGATTTAGTGTAATCATAAACATGGCGGATGTCATCATCGTTGTTGGTGAAGCTTAAGTAATCACACCACTGCTGAAAAGTGATGTTGAAGTCTTGGTCTAGGAGATGGAAAGTGATCCTCTCCTTCTCATATGCATTAGGCATCAAACCAACATAATGCGAGAGAGTACTAGGAAACTCAAGTGTCCTGCATTCATATGTCTCACATCCCTGATAAACACAATGATACAACCCGAAGTTATGACAAATCAAATTGAAATCATGAGTAATACCTAGCTTGGGAAATGTCATCGCACAAGCCCACTTGGTTGCTTTGATCTTCCTTGAGCTTAGTTGCCTAAACTTCATTTTTTCTTCACGGTCGGTGAAGACGATCCCCTGGGTAAAAACTTGTTGTGGCGATGTGGTGGATGAACTTGAAGCACCACATACGCGAGAAGACCTCCATGTAAACATCTATAAAACAATTTTTAGTCCAATACATTTAAACAATATTGATCCTACGTCCATCATAACGTTATACTCCTCTAAAAACATCAACAAATCCAAGCCAACTCAAATTTGGTTCAAAATATGCATCTCCTAGTCATGGCAATGCTAGGCATGTGATACGTCTCCAACGTATCTATAATTTTTTATTGTTCCATGCTATTATATTATCTGTTTTGGATGTTAATGGGATTTATTTTACACTTTTATATTATTTTTGGGACTAACCTATTAACCGGAGGCCCAACCCAAATTGCTATTTTTTTTTGCCTATTTCAGTGTTTCGTAGAAAAGGAATATCAAACGGAGTCCAAACGGGATGAAACCTTCGGGAACGTGATTTCTGGAACAAACATGATCCAGAGGACTTGGAGTGGACGTCAAGCAATCAACGAGGCGGCCATGAGGCGGGGGGGGGGGGGGGGGGGGCGCCTACCCCCTGGGCACGCCCTCCCCCTCGTGGGCCCCTCGTAGCTCCACCGACCTACTTCTTCCTCCTATATATGTTCACATACCCTGCAAACATCCAGGAGCACCACGAAACCCTATTTCCACCGCCGCAACCTTCTGTACCTGAGAGATCCCATCTTGGGGCCTTTTTCGGAGCTCCGTCGGAGGGGGCATTGATCATGGAGGGCCTCTACATCAACTCCATGGCCCCTCCGATGATGTGTGAGTAGTTTACCTCAGACCTTCAGGTCCATAGTTATTAGCTAGATGGCTTCTTCTCTTTCTTTGGATCTCAATACAAAGTTCTCCTAGATTCTCTTGGAGATCTATTTGATGTAATCTTATTTTGCAGTGTGTTTGTCGAGATTCGATGAATTGTGGGTTTATGAACCAGATTATCTATGAACAATATTTGAATCTTCTCGAATTCTTTTATGTATGATTGGTTTATATTTGCAAGTATCTTCAAATTATCGGTTTGGTTTGTCCTACTAGATTGATCTTTCTTGCAATGGGAGAAGTGCTTAGCTTTGGGTTCAATCTTGCGGTGCTCGATCCCAGTGACAGAAAGGGAAACGACACGTATTGTATTGTTGCCATCGAGGATAACAAGATGGGGTTTACATCATATTGCATGAGTTTATCCCTCTACATCATGTCATCTTGCTTAAGGCGTTACTCTGTTCTTATGAACTTAATACTCTAGATGCATGCTGGATAGCGGTCGATGTGTGGAGTAATAGTAGTAGATGCAGGCAGGAGTCGGTCTACTTGTCACGGACATGATGCCTATATACATGATCATACCTAGATATTCTCATAATTATTCGCTTTTCTATCAATTGCTCGACAGTAATTTGTTCACCCACCGTAATACTTATGCTATCTTGAGAGAAGCCACTAGTGAAACCTATGGCCCCCGTGTCTATTTTCCATCATACAAGTTCCAATCTATTTTATTTGCAATCTTTACTTTCAATCTATATCATAAAAATACCAAAAATACTTATCTTATTATTATCATCTCTACCAGATCTCACTCTTGCAAGTGGCCGTGAAGGGATTGACAACCCCTTTATCACGTTGGTTGCAAGGTTCTTATTTGTTTGTGTAGGTACAAGGTGACTCGCGCGTGGTCTCCTACTGGATTGATACCTTGGTTCTCAAAAACTGAGGGAAATACTTACGCTGCTTTACTGCACCACCCTTTCCTCTTCAAGGGAAAACCAACGCAGTGCTCAAGAGGTATCAGCATGTAGAACATGGATTCGTGAAAAATAACTTGGGGGTCGGAGGAGAAACATACCGTAGATTGATCACTTGGAAGGATTTGAACTGAAATCGAGCAAATAGAGAGATCGGGCGAAGCTTTGCTAGGGTTTGGAGAGGTTTGGAGGAGGAAGAAGAAGAAACGAAATATATGGGGTGAAATTACCTTCTTCCTCGGGCTTATTGTCGGCAAGAGACGAAATGGCCGCTCATGCGGGCTCGAGCGCCCATATGGAACGCCGTCGTTCTTCCTAAAAACTTACCCGCGTCTGTGCTCTTTCCATGCGACCACTCATACAGGTGGCGACGTCCATTTGAAACATCGTCTTCTGATCTATTATTTTCTTCTTCTGGTCGAAGGTGCCAAAAGACCGCTCGAACAGGCACATGCGCCCGTTTGGAACACCGTCGAATGCTCTGGAATTTTTCTTCATTTTCTGCAAAGGAGTCAAACTAGCGCTCGAACGGGCGCTCGTGCCCGTTTGAAACACTGTCTTCTCTCCTGCTGCCTCTGGCTGTTCTGCGTTGGAACCTCTAGTAGGTCATGGGACCACCCACGACCACTTGCAGTCATTTGGAATGTCGTCTTTTAATCTGTTTCTTTTGAAACTTTTCTTTTCCTTTGCTCTCCTGCGCAGTTAGTTCCAAACAATACATAGACATATTTCCAGGTATCCAAACATCGATTCAACACATAATTCAACTTACACATCTCAAAGCCTTCATTAGAACCATTCTTACAAACTTACTTCTTTGTATAGAACTTCACTCTTTTTATTGAAACAAAAATAAAAACTTACTTGTCTACTTTATTTGTGTGGGTTGCCTCCCATGAAGCGCTTTTTTCGGTCGGTTAGCTCAACTGTAGTGGTGATCAATGCGGTGCAAACACATCGAGACCATAGCTTCTGGCGTTCACAATGATGCCTTCACTTTCTTTTTCCCGGGGAAATGTCTTACAAAAGGTTCTTTAGCAGGTAAATCAAATCTAACATTGCCCTCAAACACATTTATCACAACTTTGATAGTCCTTAGAAAAGGTCTACCGAGAATTATAGGAGCAATCGGATCTTCGGGCATATCTACTATGACAAGATCAATCATGACAGCGCAATCATTAATTTTAACCATAACACCATGCTTAATGCCTACCGCCTGAGTAAAAGTAGAATTAGCCATATTCAAAATTATCTTGGTATTAGCACAAGGACCGAGATTAAGAGTATCATAAACCGACTTAGGGATAGTGGAAACACTTGCCCCTAGATCACATAAAGCACCAAACTTATTTAGTCCTATCTCAATTTCTATAGTAGGTTCAAAAGCATCCTCTTGCTTAGTTGGTAACTTACTGTAGAGCTTTTTCCTTTCATCATCAGGTTCATGTACCTTGGCTACAACTTCTTCAACAAAGACATTATATGCTTCATTATTAGTTACCTCTGGTAGTGGATACTTCATGGTTATCATCTTCACGAAATCTGCAGCAGTATAATTGTACTCTAGCACATGGCTTGTGTCAAGCACTCCAGCTTTCTCTTCATTGCTTCTTACCATTTTAACGTCTTCAATTTGGTTAGACTCCAGTTTTCCTACAAACTTAGCCAAGATTAGTGTTTGGATCTATGCTATTTTAGCTACTTGTTGATACATCTCCAATGTATCTATAATTTTTTTATTGTTCCATGCTATTATAGTATCAATCTTGGATGTTTTATGTGCAATTATATGCTATTTTATATCATTTCTGGGACTAACTTATTAACCCAGTGCCTAGTGCCAGTTGTTTTCTTCTTGTTTTTGGTTTTCCAGGAAATCAGTACCAAATAGAGTCCATATGCTACGAAACTTTTTGATGATTTTTTCTGGACAAGTGAGACCCTAGAAGCTTCGAGAGGAGAGCAGACAAGAAGCAAGGAGATGGCAAGGCAATAGGGTGCACCCCGATGCCTTGTTGGCCCCACGTGGCTTTGTCTGACCTAATTCCACCTCCATAAATTCTCTAAAATCAGGAAACCAACAGAGAGCCACCCGAAACACTTTTTCTGCTGCCGCAAGTTTCTATTCTTCCGCAATCCCATCTGGATGACTTCTCTGGTACTCTGATGGAGGGGAAATCTATCATGGAGGGCTTCTACATCATCCTTGCTACCCTGCCGATGATGTGTGAGTAGTTCACCATAGACCTACGGGTCCATAGCTAGTAGCTATATTGCTTCTTCTCTCTCTTTGATCTTCAATACAATGTTCTTGGAGTTCTATTCGATGTAATCTTCTTTTGCGGTGTGTTTGTTGGGATCCGATGAATTGTGGGTTTATGATCAGATTATTCATGAATATTAATTGCGTTTTTCTGAACTTTATTATGCATGATTGTTATAGCTTTGTATTTCTCACCAATCTATCTGTTTGGTTTGGCCAACTAGATTGATTTATCTTGCAATGGGAGAGGTGCTTTGTGATGGGTTCAATCTTGCGGTGCTCTATATCCCAGTGACAAAATAGGGGACAAGACACATATTTGCATTGTTTCCATTAAGGATAAAACAACGGGGTTTATTCATATTGATTAGGTTTACTTTGTCGACATCATGTCATCTTGCTTAAGGCGTTACTCTGTTTTATACTTATACCCCTGATGCATGTTGGATAGCGGTTGATGGATGGAGTAATAGTAGTATATGCAGGCAGGAGTCGGTCTACTTGTCTCAGACGTGATGCATATATATATACATGATCATTGCCTTGAATATCGTCATAACTATGTGCTTTTCTATCAATTTCCCAACAATAATTTGTTCACCCACCGTATGCTATGTGCTCGAGAGAGAAGCCCCTAGTGAAAACTATGGCCCTCGAGTCTACTTTTAACATATATAAAAACATAAAAATACTTTGCTACAATTTTCTATTTTATTTTATCTTTATACTTTATCTATCTACCACTACAAGATTTAATCCTTGCAAGTAACCGTCGAGGGGAGTGACAACCCCCTTGTATGTGTTGGGTGCAAGTATTTGCTTTTGTGTGTGCAGGTGCTGCTAACGAGGTTCTGTGTGGTTCTCCTACTGGATTGATAACCTTGGTTATTAACTAAGGGAAATACTTATATCTACTGTACTGCTTCATCCTCTCCTCTTCGGGGAAATCCCAACGCAGCTCACAAGTAGTAGGAAGAATTTCTAGCGCCGTTGCCGGGGAGACATCACCAAAACCTACCAAGTACCCTCGCACAAACCATCATCTGCTTGCTCTTGATTTTATTTGCCTTTGCCTCTCGTTTCATCTCCGCCACTTCTATTTTTTTTAAAACACAAAAAACATTTTTATTTTCTCAGTTGCTTGCTTTGTCGCTATGTCTGTAGAAAACACTAAGTTGTGTGATTTTTCAAGTGCTAACAATAATGATTTTATTAGTACTCCAATTGCTCCTCCTGCCACTAGTGCGGAGTCATGTGATATTAATGCCACTTTGCTTAATCTTGTTATGAAATAATAATTTTCTAGTAGTCCTAATGAAGATGTTGCATCCCATCTCAATACTTTCGTTGAATTATGCGATATGCAAAAAAAAGAGGTGGATAATGATACTGTTAAATTGAAATTATTTCCGTTCTCACTACGAGACCATGCTAAAACTTGGTTTTCATCCTTGCCTCGAAATAATATTGAATCTTGGGATAAGTGTAAGGATGCTTTTATTGCCAAGTATTTTCCTCATGCAAAAATTACTTCTCTTGGAAATCAAATTATGAATTTTAAGAAACTTGAGCATGAACATGTTGCACAATCTTGGGAGAGAATGAAATTAATGATAAAAATGTCCCACTCATGGTTTAAGTTTATGGACAATTATACAAAATTTCTATGCGGGACTACACTTTGTTTCTAAAAATCTTCTGGACTCTTATGTAGGTGGTACCTTTATGGAAATCACATTGGGAGAAGCTACAATACTCCTTGATAATAATATGGAAAATTACTCTCAATGGCATACCGAAAGAGCTCCAACTGGTAAGAAGGTAAATTATGTTGAAGAAATTACTACGTTGATTGATAAAATGGATGCTCTTATGAAAATGGTTGCTAGTTGTGGCGCCCCCGACTTAATCGTGCACTAATCATACATGCAAATGCACACGACCAAGATCAGAGACTCACGTGAAGATATCACAACACAACTCTAGACACAAATTCAAACATAAAGCTTTATATTACAAGCCAAGGCCACGAAGGCTCAAATACAAAAGTCAGCAGAAGCAACAACATCTGAGACATAATTAAACAAGTTTGCCCTAAGAAGGCTGGGCAAAACAATGACATCTAGATCGAAAAGGTACATGCCTCCTGTCTGGGAGCCTCCCATCTACTCCTGGTCGTCCGTGGTCTCCACATAGTAGTAGGCTCTATTGGGGTAGTAGTAGTCATCAGCGGGATCAGCTGGCTCCTGGACTCCGTCATTTGATCACAGCAATCGGGTAAAGGGGAAAAGGGTCACAAAGCAACCGTGAGTACTCATCCAAAGTACTCGCAAGACTTACATTAAATCTATGCTAAGTATGCATCAGTATCAATTGGAAGGGGTTGTATCTATGGACTATACTGCAGAATGCCAGAGTAGAGGGGTAAGGCCTAGTCTATCGAAGACTAGCATCTTACAGCAACAGAAGAGAGTAGAGTAACATATAATATATAGTAACAAGTATATTTTAGTAATGCCTAGAGATCCTTCATCGACTCCCTGCGAGAAAGCGATCCCGGAGCCATCATATCCATTTAGTGTCGACAATATCCAGTGCTAGTTGTAATAGATCGGGATACAACTCCGAGCGTCCGTTAATGTGGGAACAGCTATTCGAATAGATAAACTTCCCTGCAGGGGTGCACCAACTTACCCAACACGCTTGATTAACTCCGGCCAGACACACTTTTCGGCTCATGCCCGGCCTCGGCTGATTGACACACCATTGTCCTACCTAGGCTCAACAGAGAGGCCAACACGCCGGTCTACATCCTAAATGCAAAGGGGCCATGGGCCAATCGTCCTGTGCAATCCTGCGCGTTGTGAATGCGGCCTGGAGCAGACCCACCTCCTTATACAAGCGCAGGTGGTTACTGTCCAACTAGGCGCACGCCGCTAAACTGTTGACGTTTGAGAGCTTTCGGAAGAATCGTATGACACCGACTGCCCATACTTATTCCCGCGTGGTGGTTAGTGTGAAAAGGCCAGAGGCCTACTCAGATCACATATCCAAATCTGTTAGTGTCTTGGGAGCGCACAGAGATGATCAGTGATCCCGTCACCCTATCTCAAGGACTTACGACAAGGGTCAAGCCCATCCCTCTCTAGGGTGGTTTGCCCGCCCGACCGTGCCTCATAACTATCTTGCGGGTACCCTCCAGGTCAACCCGACTCACAAGAGACTGTCGGGAACTCAGGTCCACCTCTACCAGGGTGGTACCGCCTTTCCCTTCAGTCCCACAACACCAATAAAGGGGGCAACAGGTAAAGGTACCAGTGTGTCCATGTCATCAAGGGGGAAATCTAAGGAATCACCCTCGATGGATTCCCACTCGATGTAACCATCAAGGTGAACTTTGAGGAATCACCCTCAATAGGTTCACACTTGAGGAGCTGGACGACAGAGGCATCATCAGAGGTGGTGAAAGAGGAATCACCCTCGGTAACCCACAACCGGCTAGCTACACTACAGAGGTATCATTAGGAGTGAGTAGGAGGCATCACCCTCGGCACTCAATAGTAGATCTGCAGAGTTGTATGACAAAAGGGGTGTGTGCGGTGATGTGCTAGTCTTTTCACATCGATCACGTTGATCGAGTCACCGATAAGAAAGTGGGGCAACAAGGACAAGGGTGAGTGGTCACTGATGGATCACTAACCAACCTATACTAAGCATATAGGATAACAGGTAAAGTAACAATAGCAGGTTACAAAAGCAGGCTATGCATCATAATAGGAGCTATCGAACAACAGTAGCAAAATCTAATGCAAGCATGAGAGCGAAAGAATGGGTGATATATGAATGATCAAGGGGTTTTTGCTTGCCTGGAAGCTCTGCTGAAAGGGGCTGGTCGTCAGGAGTGTAGTCGAACTAGGGAGTAGCGTCGGTCTCGGGGTCTACCGGAGAGAAGAGGGGGAAGGAACAATAAATATAAATCAAACAAATGCATCAAAATGCATGACATGGCAATATGATGTGCTAGGGGTGACCTAATGTAGTTCTAAGCATTACAGACGAAGCGGGAAAAATACCTGGGAATATTTTCCCGGGTTTAGGCAATTATCGGACAGACGAACTGGAGGGGAAGGTTCCATGTTTGCATTGTTGGGGGGGGGGGGGGGGGTGACAGGTATGTGGATGGCATATTTAGATCCGTCTCATTTTTCTGATCATTTTTCTTATATAAATTATTTTCATCCGAGTTACGGTTTATTTTATATGAATTTCCAAAGTTTTAAACAATTTCTAGAATTTCCTTGAGTTATTGTTAATTCAAATTTAAATTCCTAAATACTTTTTATCCTCAGACAAAGCTAGCCATAGTCAATGACATGTGGTGCCAGGTCAAAGTCAACAGGTCATTGTTGACCAATCAAACTGGTTGGTGGGGACCACCTACCATTGACACATGCATACTTAACAGAACCCTTTTACTAATCTAATTAGGTGTGGGACCCCACTATCATAGTCATAGTTTGTATTAGAATTATTTTAACCAATTATTTAATTGAAGGGGCCCACACGTCAGTGTATGTTAACTTTAAAAGGTGATTAACACCTAAACTTAATTAACTGAC
Organism: Triticum urartu; assembly: GCF_003073215.2. Classification (NCBI taxonomy): domain Eukaryota; kingdom Viridiplantae; phylum Streptophyta; class Magnoliopsida; order Poales; family Poaceae; genus Triticum; species Triticum urartu. The sequence continues at coordinate 123,571,683 of NC_053022.1, forward strand.
ACCTTGGGCCTACATGGTGGTGACCCAGAGGCCAGTTTAATAGTGTGCGCGCGCTGGGGTCACGCCGGCGGCGACGGAGCGTGGTGGTGGCTACCCGTGCCGGCACCTCTGGCGACCAAATGGCATGTGGCCGGGCTCGACCGAACGGGCGCAGAACCGGGGTTTGAAAGGGGCAAGTAGCGCGAGCTAGGGGTGGCCAAAACGATGTCGGCAACCGCTTCCCATGGAGGAAGATGGTGACACTCTCGGGCATGACGGCTACGGGGTGCAGGGGAGGTCAAGGGGGAAGTGGAAGCTCACAACAGATTCAATGGCGAGCTTGGCGAGGATGATGATTGCTACTTCTTGAGCTTGTGTTTGTTTTTCCCTTGAAGAGGAAAGGGTGATGCAACAAAGTAGAGATAAGTATTTCCCTTAGTTTGAGAACCAAGGTATCAATCTAGTAGGAGGTACAAGCAAGTCTCCAATCTATGCACCTGCACAAACAATCAAACACTTGCACCCAACGCGATAAAGGGGTTGTCAATCCCTTCACAGTCACTTGCAAGGATGAGATATGATAGAAATAGATATAAAAGGTCACTAAAACATAAAACAAAGTAAAAGTAAATAAATTGCAGCAAGGTATTTTTTGGTTTTTTGGCATATAGATATGAAAATATATGATGGAAAATAGACCTAGGGGGCATATGTTTCACTAGAGGCTTCTCTCTAGAAGAAAGCATACGGTGGGTAAACAAATTATTGTTGAGCAATTGATAGAAAAGCGCAAAGTTATGACGATATCTAAGGCAATGATCATGAATATAGGCATCACGTCCGTGACAAGTAGACCGACTCCTGCCTACATCTTCTACCATTACTCCACACATCGACTGCTATTCAGCAAGCATGTAGAGTATTAAGTTCATAAGAACGGAGTAACGCCCTAAGTAAGATGCCATGATGAAGAGGAATAAACTCAAGCAATATGATATAAACCCCATCTTTTCGTCCTTTATGGAAACAATACAATATGTGCCTGATGACCCAAAAATATAGGGGATCTATTGTATTCCTTTCAATAAGTAAGAGTGTCGAACCCAATGAGGAACAGAAGGAAATGGGAAGTGGTTTTCAGCAAGGTATTCTCTGCAAGCACTGAAATTATTGGTAACAGATAGTTGTGTGATAAGATATTTTGTAACGGGTAACAAGTAACAAAAGTAACAAAGGTGCAACAAGGTGGCCCAATCCTTTTTGTAGCAAAGGACAAGCCTGGAGGAACTCTTATATAAAGCAAATCTCCCGCGAGGACACATGGGAATTGTTATCAAGTTAGTTTTAATCATGCTCATATGATTCGTGTTTGTTACTTTGATAATTTGATATGTGGGTGGACCAGTGCTTGGGTCCTGCCCTTCCTTGGACAAGCCTCCCACTTATGATTAACCCCTCCCGCAAGCATCTGCAACTACGAAAGAAGAATTAAGATAAATCTAACCATAGCATGAAACATATGGATCCAAATCAGCCCCTTACGAAGCAACACATAAACTAGGGTTTAAGCTTCTGTCAGTCTAGCAACCCATCATCTACTTATAGATTCCCAATGCCTTCCCCTAGGCCCAAACAATGGTGAAGTGTCGTGTAGTCGACGTTCACATAACACCACTAGAGGAGAGACAACATACATCTCATCAAAATATTGAACGAAAACCAAATTCACATGATTACTTATAACAATACTTCTCCCATGTCCTCACGAACAAACGTAACTACTCACAAAGCATATTCATGTTCATAATCAGAGGAGTATTAATTATCATTAAGGATCTGAAAATATAATCTTCCACCGTATAAACCAACTAGCATCAACTACAAGGAGTAATCAACACTACTAGCAACCCATAGCTACCAATATGAGGTTTTGAGACAAAGATCGGATACAAGAGATGAACTAGGGTTTGAGAGGAGATGGTGCTGGTGAAGATGTTGATGGAGATTGGCCCCCTCTCGATGAGAGGATCATTGGTGATGATGATGGCTTCGATTTTCCCCTCTCGGAGGGATGTTTCCCCGGCAGAACAGCTCCACCGAAGCCCTAGATTGGTTCTGCCTAGGTTCCGCCTTGAGATGGAGGTGCTTCATCCTGAAAGCTTCCTTCTTGATTTTTTCCAGGTAAAAACATGCCATATAGCAGAAGATGGGTGTCGGGGGCCTGCAAGGGGCCCCACAAGGACGGGGGCGTGCCCAGGGCGGCAGGGCGCGCCCTCCACCCTTGTGGCTGGCAGGTGGCCCCCCTCTGGTGCTTTCTTCGCCCAATATTTTTTATATATTCCAAAAATATTCTCCATGAAGTTTCAGGACTTTTGGAGTCATGCAGAATAGGTCTCTAATATTTGCTCCTTTTCCAGTCCAAAATTCCAGCTACGGGCATTCTCCCTCGTCATGTAAACCTTATAAAATAAGAGAGAAAAGGCATAAATATTGTGATATAATGTGTAATAACAGCCCCTAATGCAATACATATCAATATAAAAGCATGATGCAAAATGGACGTATCAACTCCCTGATTTCCCACAAGTATAAGGGATCGCAACAGTTTTCGAGGGTAGAGTATTCAACCCAAATTTATTAATTCGACACAAGGGGAGCCAAAGAATATTTTCAAGTATTAGCAGTTGAGTTGTCAATTCAACCACACCTGAAAGACTTAATATCTGCAGCAAAGTATTTAGTAGCAAAGTAGTATGGAAGTAAAGGTAACAGTGGCAAAAGTGACAGTACTAGTTTTGTAGCAATTGTAATAGTAGCAACGGAAAAGTAATGGAGTGAAGATCAATACGTGAAAAGCTCGTAGGCAATGGATCAATGATGGATAATTATGTCGGATGACATTCATCATGCAACAGTTATAACATAGGGTGACACAGAACTAGCTCCAATTCATCAATATAATGTAGGCATGTATTCCAAATATAGTCATACGTGCTTATGGAAAAGAACTTGCATGACATCTTTTGTCCTACCCTCCCGTGGCATCGGGGTCCTACTGGAAACTAAGGGATATTAAGGCCTCCTTTTAATAGAGTACTGGACCAAAGCATTAGCACTTAGTGAATACATGAACAACTCAAACTATGATCATCACCAGGAAGTGTCCCGACTATTGTCACTCCGGGGTTGCCGGATCATAACACGTAGTACGTGACTATAACTTGCAATATCGGACCAAGAACACAAATATATTCATGAAAACATAATAGGTTCATATCTGAAATCATGGCACTCGGGCCCTAGTGACAAGAATTAGGCATAGCAAAGTCATAGCAACATCAATCTTAGAACATAGTGGATACTAGGGATCAAACCCTAAAAAACTAACTTGATTACATGGTAAATCTCATCCAACCCATCACGGTCCAGCAAGCCTATGATGAGATTACTCGCGCACGGCGGTGAGCATCATGAAATTGGTGATGGAGGATGGTCGATGATGACGATGGCGACAGATTCCCCTCTCCAGAGCCCCGAACGGACTACAGATCTGCCCTCCTGAGGAAGAACATGGCTTGGTAGCGGCTCCATATCATAAAACACGATGAATCCTTCTCTCTGATTTTTTCTCCCCGAACATGAATATATGGAGTTGGAGTTGAGGTCGGTGGAGGTCCAGGGGGCCCACAAGGACGGGTGGCGCGCCCCCACCCTTGTGCCCTGGGTGTGGGCCCCCTTCACTTGATTCTTCCGCTAGTATTTTTTATTAATTCCAAAACTGATCTTCATGATTTTTAGGTCATTCCGAGAAATTTTATTTCTGCACTAAAATAACACCATGGCAATTCTGTTGAGAACAGCGTCAGTCCGGGTTAGTTCCATTCACATCATGCAAGATAGAGTCCAAAACAAGGGCACAAGAGTTTGGAAAAGTAGATACGACGAAGACGTATCAACTCCCCCAAGCTTAATCCATTGCTTGTCCTCAAGCAATTCAGTTGACAAACTGAAAGTGATAAAGAAAAACTTTTACAAACTCTATTTGATCTTGTTGTTGCAAATACGTAAAGCCAACATTCAAGTTTTCAGCAAAGACCATGAACTAACCATATTCACAATAACATTTAGGTCTCACATTTACTCATATCAATGGCATAATGAACTAGCGAGCAATAATAATAAATCTCGGATGACAACACTTCCTCAAAACAATCATGATATAATATAACAAGATGGTTGAGGGAGTCCTGGATTAGGGAGTCCTCTGGTGTCCGGGTTGTGTGATATGGGCCAGACTGATGGGCCGTGAAGATACAAGGCAGAAGACCTTCCCCTGTGTCTGGATAGGACTCTCCTATGAGTGGATGGCAACATTGGTGTCTGGATATGTAATTTCTTTCCTCTACAAACCGACTCTGTACAACCCTAGGCCCCTCCAGTGTGTATATAAACCGGAGGGTTTAGTCCGTAAAGGCTATCAGAATTCATATAGGCTAGACAACTAGGGTTTAGCCATTACGATCTCGAGCTAGAACAACTCTTGTAACCCCTATACTCATCAAATATAATCAAGCAAGAAGTAGGGTTTTACCTCCATTAAGAGGGCCCGAACCTGGGTAACATCGTGTTCCCCCCTGTCCCTTGTTACCTTCGATCCTCATACGCACAGTTCGGGACCCCCTACCCGAGATTGACCGGTTTTGACACCGACATTGGTGCTTTCACTGAGAGTTCCACTGTGTCGTCGGCAGAAGGATCGATGGCTCATTCGATCATCGACAACGATGCTGTTTCCGGGGAAACTTTCTCCCCTGGTCAACTTTTTGTGTTTGGCGGCTTCGCTCTGCGTGCCAATTCAGTTGGTCAGCTTGAAAAGATCGATAGCTATGACCCTAGTCATCAGATCAGGTTCGGAAGCCTGGACTATGTCGCTGATATTCGAGGAGACTTGATCTTCGAAGGGTTCACGGCCTCGACCGCTATTCCTCATCTTCACGGCCTCTACCATCAGGCACCATTCAAGGATCAACTATTGTTCCTGCCCTGGCCTTAGATCTAGAGCGGACCATCTTTTCCGAAGACAGGAGTATTAACCCCACCAGACTCTCTCCTACTACGAAGTCCCTGTCGGAGACCCAGAGGTGACTATATTATCGGCAAGCCTGGAATCAAATAGGACCCTCCCTATCATCAGGGATCCAAACTCACCTCTGGATGCTAACTCCGAACTCTCGAGGTCCACATCCATTGAGCACGACCAGGTGGAGTTTACCATGCCTAGCTCTGCAGGTCCCCGGTTTCCCGTCCAGCCTTCACTCCTAAATGACGCTTTGGACTTAATGCGATCTCTCGCCATTACGGAAGTATCACCTCAGAACTACGCCCAGCCCAGACTAGGGCCCGAGAGCTGGGAATTTTGCATCCCACCCACCACCCACTTAATAGCCACTATCGAGGACTTAACCGACATGCTAGATTACGCCTCCGAAGACATCAACGGCATGGACGACGATGCCGGAGATGAACCAGGCCAAAATCCGCCATTAACCGGGCGCTGGACGGCCACTTCCACTTATGACGTGTACATGGTGGATACCCCCTGAGGGAGTCCTGGATTAGGGGGTCTCGGGACTGCCGAACTATATCCTTTGGTCGGACTATTGGATTATGAAGACACAAGATTGAAGACTTCGTCCCGTGTCCGAATGGGACTCTACTTGGCGTGGAAGGCAAGCTAGGCAATACAGATATGTATATCTCCTCCTTTGTAACCGACCTTATGTAACCCTAGCCCCCTCCGGTGTCTATATAAACTGGAGGGTTTTAGTCCGTAGGACAACATACAATCATACCATAGGCTAGCTTCTAGGGTTTAGCCTCTTCAATCTATTGGTAGATCAACTCTTGTACTACTCATATTATCAAGAATAATCAAGCAGGACGTAGGGTTTTACCTCCATCAAGAGGGCCCGAACCTGGGTAAAACATCGTGTCCCCTGCCTCCTGTTACCATCCGCCTTAGACGCACAGTTCGGGACCCCCTACCCGAGATCCGCCGATTTTGACACCGACATTGGTGCTTTCATTGAGAGTTCCACTGTGCCGTCGCCGTAAGGAAGGATGCCTCGTCTCGTTGTTAAAAACGATAGTACCGCCAGGGGAGCCCTGGCTGTCGGCCAAACTCTCCGGCTTGGCAGTTTCATCATGACCGCCCGTTCGGCCGCTGCACCGACGATGATCTCCCGGGTCATCAAAAACAGCCTCCATTCGGCTCGGAATTTGCCGAGAAGATGGATCCAATGGAGCTCTCTTCCCTAAATGAGTTCTTGGATCGTATCGCCGCCTTGGGAGTCGCTACAGACTATGATCGGATTGGGCTTAAACCCGATCAAAGGGAGATTAAATCTCCACTGGTCACCCACCATATCGCGATAGTGGAGGAACAATGCGGCGATTCTTCCTCTATTTTGAGGACTAACTATGTCCGGATTCCTGAGCTCTCCAAGCCGGATACCCGCTTATGGGAGGACATCACCCAAGCCCTGAACCTAGAATCAGGCAGCGGGCCATACTTATCGGGCAACACTTCGGAACCCGAACTTCCAAGATTGGAAACTCCTCGGCCCCTGGGTCTCAGATCGGGTAGGGTTTCGGACTCAAACCCACCCACCCACCCAGACATAAACGATCTTTCCCACATCAGGCAAGACCCCCATGAAACAATACATCATTATTGGGCCAGATTCCTCCTTGTGATGAACAAGGTTAAGGACTGTCGCGAGGAAGGCGCAGTCTCATTTTTTTGCAATAATTGCACGGACAAGGGAATCCTTAACGCCATAAGTCGCCGCGACATTTCACGCTTCGCCGACTTGGCGTCCATAGTACGAAAGTACTGTGCGATGGAAAGTGCCTAGAAAATCGAAACGAAATTTTGGGATAATCCGGCTCCGAATATACACCCAGTCCGAGGTAAAAGGGTGCACTATCATAAGACACCCGAGTTAATTACAAAGAAGCAAAAACCCTCTACAGGGCGTGGAACCGTATTGGAGGGATGGCTCAACGGACCCTGCAAAATTCATAGTACAGCGGATACCATACCAACACACAGCCTTAGAGCATGTTGGATACTCCGGCAGGTGGCCAAAAGCGGCAAGGATCTTCTCATCCCAGATGCCACAGAGCACCATCCTAGGGATAACAATACGGTATTAACAGTCTTTGAGACCTTCGCATCAAATAATAGGCGCAAGCGAACACTCCGCAGCATCGCCAAAATCTGCCACGTGGCAGCAATAAATCCATGGAGTGACACGGCTATTACCTTCAACGCCAGTGAAGAACCTAAATTCCAAACAGCCCAAGCACCAGCTGCACTGGTCCTCAGTCCAATCGTGGACGGCTTTTGACTCACCAAAGTACTCATGGACGGGGGCAGTGGACTAAACCTCATTTATGAGGAAACTCTTCAAAAAATAGAAATAGACTGGAACCGCATTGAGCAAAGCAGCACAACCTTCAGAGGAATCATCCCTAGTCGGGAAGCACGCTGTGCTGGGAAAATCACACTAGATGTGGTATTCGGCACGCCGCAGAACTATAGGTCCGAAGAAATTACATTCCAAGTGGCCCCGTTCAGTAGTGGATACCACGCCCTTTTAGGACGGGAGGCGTTCACGATCTTCCAAGCCATACCCCATTATGGGTACATGAAGCTCAAAATGCCCGGGCCCAACGGAATCATCACTCTCGCTAGCGATCCGGACACAGCACTCCACACCAAAAACAAAACAGCCGCATTGGCCCTCGAGGCATTATCCTAAGCCCTTTCGACCGAGGAATTAACTGTGCTACGCTCCACAGCGGATAGGGACGACGTGATACTTGACAAGAGATCCAAGTCCACCTCTTTTAAACCAGCGGATGAAATAGTCAAATTCGAAGTCCACCCAACGGACCCTACAAAAACAACCTCCATCAGGGCACAGTTAAACCCTGCCGTGGACGCCGCACTACGATAATTCCTGCGCGAGAATTGGGACATATTCGCCTGGAACCCCTCAGACATGCCAGGAATCCCACGCAGGCTGGCCGAGCACAGCCTCAATATCCTAAAGGGATTCAAGCCGATCAAGCAGGCTCTTCGGCGTTTCTCTGAACCTAAGAGACAGGCTATGGGAGAGGAACTAGCCAAGTTATTGGAGGCCGGATTCATTAGAGAAATAAAACACCCGGACTGGCTAGCAAACCTGGTGATGGTACCAAAGAAGGACAAATCCTGGTGCCTATGTGTCGATTTCAAGGACCTCAACAAGGCTTACCGAAAGGATCCCTTCCTCCTCCCCCGCATTGATCAAATTATCGATGCTACCGCAGAACATGAGTCATTGTGTTTCCTCGACGCATACTCCGGCTACCACCAAATCAAGATGGCGGAGTCCGACCAAGCCGCAACGGCATTTATCACACCATACTGCCCCTTCTGTTTCAACACAATGCCTTTTGGGCTCAAAAACACCGGCGCAACATATCAGCGCATGATTCAGACATGTCTGGAGAAACAGATCGGCAAAACAGTAGAGGCATACGTGGACGATGTGGTCGTCAAAACCAAACACGTCGACTCTCTAATAGACGACTTGAGGCTCACATTCGACAACCTCCGAACATACGACATCAAGCTCAATCCAGAAAAATGCGTTTTTGGCGTACCAGCCGGAAAGCTCCTGGGTTTCATTGTCTCCAGTAGAGGAATTGAAGCTAATCCGGCCAAAATCCCAGCTTTGTCACAGTTGGCTACCCCAACAGACCTCAAACAAATCCAAAAATTAACTGGATGTGTGGCGGCTCTAAGCCGCTTTATCTCCCGCTTAGGAGAAAAGGCATTACCCCTTTATCGCCTCCTTCGGCGCACCGAACACTTCGAGTGGACGGATGCTGCCACAGCCGGATTGGAAGAAATAAAGGCCATATTGGCAACCAACCCAATCATGGCCATGCCAAACATCGGCGAACCAATGCTGTTGTACATTGCGGCAACTCACCAGGTTGTAAGCGCAGTGCTTGTCGTCGAACGAGAAGCGGACGGACATAAATTCCCTCTTCAAAAGCCGGTATATTATGTATCCACTGTCCTCACTCCATGCAAATCATGGTAACCACATTATCAAAAGATAGCCTATGCGATATTCATGGCATCCCGGAAGCTGCGACACTACTTTCAAGAGTGCTCGATTATAGTAGCCTCAGAAGTGCCACTTAATGATATTATAAACAATCGCGACGCCACGGGCCGGATTGCCAAATGGGCCATTGAGCTCCCCCCGTTCGACATAACATACAAACCTCGGCGAGCCATTAAATCGCAAGTATTGGCCGACTTTGTCACCGAATGGACGGAAGCCGAACTCCCTAAAGAGTACGTCGCATACTCCAATTGGATCATGCACTTAGACGGCTCCAAAATGCTGGCTGGTCTGGGGGCTGGCGTCGTCCTGACGTCCCCAACTGGAGATACAGTGCAATACATACTGCAGATACTGTATATAGACTCCAACAACGCAGCCGAATACGAAGCCCTGTTACATGGTCTCCGGATGGTAGTTTCCATGGGCATTCAACGCCTAGAGGTGCGTGGGGATTCGAACCTCGCAATATCCCAAATAAATGGAGACTTCGATGCCAAAGATCCAAAGATGGCGGCCTATCGAAACGCCGTACTAAAGATGTCAGCTCGGTTCGAGGGGCTCGAATTTCACCATGTGGCTCGGGAAAACAATCAGGCGGCGGATATCCTCGCCCACATCGGCGCAAAACGCGATGCGGTCCCCCCAACATCTTTTTAGAGAGCTTGTTTAAGCCAACCGTGGTTTGAGAAGGGGACACCGGTACTAATAGTCCGGACCCGGCCAAAATGCCCGATATCGAAAACTCTGACATAATCGGAGGCTCTGCCACCGAAATAACACCTTCAACCCACGTCATAATGGCCATCATTGCCCCATGGACATAAACATTTTTGGCCTACCTAACTAGGCAGGAACTTCCCGTGGACCAAAATGAGGCACGCTGTATAGTGCGGCGATCTAAAGCCTACAGGGTCCACGAGGGAGAGCTGTATAAAAAAAGCACTTCCAGAGTCCTTCAAAGGTGCATCTCCGAATAGGAAGGGCGGAAGCTTTTGGCAGAAATTCACGCGGACTTGGCGGCCACCACGACACAACCCGGGCCCTTGTAAGCAAGGCCTTCCATACAGGGTTTTATTGGCCGACGGCCCGGGTAGACGCACATGACTTGGTCCAACACTGCGCCGGTTGCCAGCTTTTTGCAAACCAAAGCCACATGCCACCCACCGCCCTTCAAACAATCCCCATTACCTGGCCCTTCGCGGTCTGGAGGCTTGACATGGTTGGACCCCTTAAAGGGGGGACCCATAAGAAAAAATAGTTACTAGTCATGGTGGATAAATTCACCAAATGGATAGAAGCCAACCTGTTAAAACAGCCGAATCCGGACCGGTGATAGACTTCATATCTTGGGTCGTACACCGTTATGGCGTCCCCCACAGCATCATCACTGACAACGACACGAACTTCACGGCCGATGAGGTAAAACTCTGGTGCAGCAACATGGGCATCAAGCTCGACTATGCTTCCGTCTATCACCCACAAACCAACGGCCAAGTTGAACGAGAAAATGGTCTCATCATGAGCGGCATTAAGCCTAGATTAGTGCAGTCCTTAAAGGAGTCTAACACGCATTGGGTAGAGGAGCTCGACTCCGTACTCCGGGGGCTGCGGACCATGCCGAATCGTACTACCAGATATACACCCTTCTTTATGGTGTACGGTGCAGAGGCAGTTCTGCCCTGCGACATAATTCATGACTCACCTCGAGTGCGCATGTATGAAGAAAGAGAAGCCGAGCTCGATCGGCAGGACAGTCTGGACACCCTGGAGGAGGAGCGCGACGTGGCAAAAGCCCGTTCCGCATTTTATCAGCAACAGGCTCGCAGATACCAAAGCAGAGAAGTACGGGCCAAAACTTATAACGTTGGCGAGTTAGTTCTACACCTGCCGGAGAAGAAAAAGTCCAAGCTCGAGTCCAAATGGGAAGGTCCCTTCATTATTGCCCAAGTTTTGACCAGTGGAGCATACCGTATGCGGGATGCATCGAATAATCGACTTGAGCCGAACCCATGGAACGCAGCCAGGCTCCGAAGATTCTACGCCTAGCGCCAGACTCTATGTTCGTCTCCTTCCTCTGTTCATTTCTTGAATATATATTATCAGTCTCCTTCCTCCGAAGATTCTACTCCTAGCGCAAGGTGAGTACCTACGACAAAGAATGCGGGAAGAATGGGAGTAAGGAGATATAACTCACCCAGCTTGGAGGGTTGTACATGGAGAATCCATCCCGTGGCTTGATGCGGATGAACCCCTCTTCCTCTCCCTTGAACAATTCGGACAGAATTTTTGCTAAAGCGGCAGCGTTGTCCGGACCCTTACGCCCACAACGGGTGGCGTCATCTTCCCCGTTAAAACACCACAGGGGGTGCCCTCGATATTGAAGTGGTTGCACTCCCCGCATTATGCATATTGACATAACCTCGATTACTGTCAATCCTGATTGAGCCAACACTTGAATCCGGTTCATCAGGTAAAGGACTTCTCCGTTGTCTTCCTCCTGGGGGCTCCGTGGGCGCCAACTTCGGCGTTTCTTCAGAGGAGCATTGCTGAACTCAGGAAGACCCCGCCGAATAGGGTCCAGAAGGGGTACATCCTCCATATAAAACCATTCCGAAGGCCAGTCTTCGGACGTCTTCTTCGGAGTACCGGACAGGTATCCGATTTCGGCGATACGCCATATTTCGGCTCCGCCCACTTGATAAAGTGACCCCTTCTGTGTGCGAGGGACGAGGCAAAATAACCTTTTCCACAGCTCGAAATGAGCCTCGCAGCCCAGGAATAACTCGCAGAGGGCAACATAGCCGGCGATGTGTAAAATGGAAGCAGGGGTGAAACTATGCAGTTGGAGGCCATAAAACTCCAGGAGCCCGCGGAGGAACGAATGAATTGGAAATCTGAGTCCCCTTAATAAATAAGGAACAAGGCATACCCGCTCCCCCATAGAGGGGCTGGGGAAGCTCTCCGCTTGCTCCCCGCCATTGTAGGTACCATATACGCTGGAGGGAGGAATCCCTTAGTCTGCAGTTCGACTAATCGACTGTGTGGGACTGAACACCTCTCCCAATCACCGGGCTTAGGGCTATGGGGGCGGGAGGAGGGGCTGCGGAGGTCGGCCATGCTGGAATGGATATTTCTGAAGCGCGCTCCGATGGATTCTCGCTAGGGGAGGATGGTATGGATTGGATATGAGAATCCCCATCCCTTTAATAGACAATTTATTTATCTGGCTAGGGGGGCGAATGTAAAAATGCCCTGGCTCCTCGTATTCATTCAATGCACGGAAGCCAAGAAACCCAACATTTATGGTGCCGGACACTACTTGACAAACGTTCAAAATTTGGAGAGGAACCCGCCTTGCAATGCCGAAGATAACACTGCGCGCCGGACTCATCGTCATTGAAGCCTGGTTCAGGGGCTACTGACGGAGTCCTGGATTAGGGGGTCTCCGGACAGCCGGACTATATCCTTTGGCCGGACTATTGGATTATGACACAAGATTGAAGACTTCGTCCCGTGTCTGGATGGGACTCTACTTGGCGTGGAAGGCAAGCTAGGCAATACGGATATGTATATATCCTCCTTTGTAACCGACCTTATGTAACCCTAGCCCCCTCCGGTGTCTATATAAACCGGAGGGTTTTAGTCTGTAGGACAACATACAATCATACCATAGGCTAGCTTCTAGGGTTTAGCCTCTCCGATCTCGTGGTAGATCAACTCTTGTACTACTCATATTATCAAGAATAATCAAGCAGGACATAGGGTTTTACCTCCATCTAGAGGGCCCGAACCTGGGTAAAACATCATGTCCCCTGCCTCCTGTTACCATCCGCCTTAGACGCACAGTTCGGGACCCCCTACCCGAGATCCGCCGGTTTTGACATCGACACCCCCCAAAAGAAGGATGACGACAACGCTAAAAACCCGATCGAGGACAAGCCTGTCGAGGCACCATCAAAAAGCCAACGTCAGCGACGCCGCTCAAAATCGCGTTGCAAAAAGGAAAGAAATACCGGCACCGGAGATAACAACACTCTAGATGATGCCGAAGACCCCGTCGAGCCTGCGTCCGAGCGGGATGAATGGGAGGAGGGACAAGTTAACCCCGACGAACCCGCCGGGAATGAGGATTCAGAGGATAGTAACTATATACTGGTCTCCGAGGAGGATGTCAGCCTTGGAAAAAAAGATTTCATCGTGCCAGAGGAACCCCTCGAGAAAGAGTGCTTCAAGTGACAACTAATCGCCACTGCAAGGAGCCTAAAAAAGAAACATCAACAACTTCAAGCCGAATGGGATATGCTCAACGACAGAAGGACCAAGGTCCTGGCTACCGAAGAATATGGCCTCGAGCACCCAACAAAGAGTTATCCGAAACATCGGCTACTACCACAATTTGACGACGAGGCCCTTGAGCCAATACCGTCAAGATATAATCACGCTGACGAACTAGACCGACCACCACGTGGACGAGACAAAGCAGCTGCTTATGCCGAACACCATCCCGCGCGACCTCGTCGTCGACGCAAAGTGGTAGCGGCTCCGGGCTACACCTACGACTTACGTCAGGACCTGGACAATAGAGACTGCCAGACTAGATCAATCTATGGATCAACGGGGCGTGCTCCAACGCGAGATGACGACCATCAATCTTGGCGCGATAAGCACAACCAAACTCAGGCCGAAAACCGAACACAGATGTCGTCCGAGCTCCGTCGGGACGTTGCCCGATACAGAGGCGCTGCACACCCCTTGTGCTTTACCGATGAGGTATTGCAGCACCAGTTTCTAGAAGGGTTTAAACCCGTAAACATTGAAGCATATGATGGAACGACAGATCCCGCGATATGGAAAGATTTTCTTCTCCATATTCACATGGCTCGCGGTGACAATCTCCATGCCATTAAATACCTCCCCAAAATCTAAAGGGACCAACACGACACTGGTTGAATAGCCTCCCCGAGAACTCCATTGGCAGCTGGGAAGATTTAGAGGATGCATTTCGAGACAACTTCCAAGGTACTTATGTCCGGCCACCGGACGTCGATGACCTTAGTCACATAGTCCAGCAACCCGGAGAGTCAGCCCGCAATCTCTGGACTTGGATCTTAATTAAAAAGAACCAAACCGTCGACTGTCCGGACGCCGAAGCCCTACCAGCCTTTAAACACAGCGTCCGCGATGAATGGCTTGCCCGACACCTCGGTCAGGAAAAGCTGAAGTCTATGGTAGCTCTTACCGCACTCATGACCCGATTCTTTGTAGGAGAAGATAGCTGGTTAGCTCGTAGAAGCATGTGGCACCCCGGCTCAGAGCAACAGGTTTACCTTGCATTGCTAGCCCAGAGACCATGTCTTCTGGCAACACACAACATCTTGTTACAGAAAACAACCGCTTTATTGATACTAGCGGAACATAGTTCACATTACATCAAGTTGCCAGGCCAAGCGACACACACGGTGCAGCTGAACAATATGTACATTATTTAGTGAAAATAAATGGGGCCTCGATCATGACAACTATGCGGCAGCGGAACAATGACGAAGCGGGACTCCATAGCACAGGGACACCGATGTGGACACGATCTAGACTCGGACAGCACTCCGATCCAATGAGACTTCCCCGAAATCTCGCATGACACGCCAGGTTAGTACATTGAATGTACTTGCAAGCTCACAACAAGCATAAACATAATGACAAACAATATCATGATAGTAACCAATTTATCATCAATGCAAAATTATACTAGGCATGCAGTGAACAAAATCTCGTGCCTCAAGTCCCTCGGACTTGCTTACCAAACGGGTTACCTCGTAACCAAACAGTGATCTTTCTCGGATCACAAACGCACCAACAATTTGGTCTCCAAACGGTTTACCTCATAAACAAACAGTGATCTTTCTCGGATCACAAACGGACCAGAACTTTGGTCTCCATCATCAACATGGTTTCTGAACCATCATCTTTCCAACAGTGCCATGTTATTAACATTAGTGTGCATGATTATTTAAAAATTGACCCATGGTGTGACGTACTTCTGAGTTGTGTTCGTAACTGTGGATGCGTCTATCGATAGATTAAATACACTCTGCAGAGGTAGCGCACTTTACCCACACCACGGAATCCATGGCCTCGCACTCCCATTTGGGTGGACCGATGGCATTCCAACGGAGCCACCCCATTGCCATGACACTCTCCCGGCCACTCCGACTTACTCCCCACTGGGATAAGTCCTGGGTGGCCCCATGCCTACCAAAGGCATAACGGCCACCGTCGTGGCAAAATGGCACCGTTGTGGCAAAACATGAACGGTCCCAAACGGGGACAAGGTACCATAACGACTACGGGCACACAAGGTTATGTCTACTTACCAGGCCAGGGTAACGCACGCCCATAACCTTCCCTCGTTGGAGCCAGAGGCACGACAACGGGCCGAATAGAGGCCTTCCCATAAAGGAAAATGTGGTTGCACTGGGAAAAACTCGATTCAGTGGCACCATGACCCGATCAATGATATGTTCAGGTTGAGTTATTATCAGTTTTAACTCAAAGTAAAACTAACCGGTGTCATGATGTGCCATGAAAATGCAACCTTACAATATGCAGCACATATCATCGGAAAAAAATGGGTCAACCACATCATGTACTATCCATAATCATCAACAACTCATACCCCTTCTTTGGTTATTATTATTCTGCAAACTTAACCACGATGTTAACTTAATAGAATTCATTTCCTCACTTAAGAAAACATTAATGACACCAACCTTTTTCCATAGTCATTTTATTTCTACATAACCAAATATTACTTCTACTGACGTAAACTAACTTAGTTACTTTCAAACTACTGTGATCTAAACAAGCATTCGATAGAATAAATATTCATTTAAGTGATTAAAATGCATGAACTAAATCATTTATTCAAGTTGGAAAATCACAAATATTGCAATGACACCATGAAAATGTTGTTGTGGCTTGCCTTAGTGCAGATGAGGTTCACACTCCTCCTAGTGATCCTCAAGATAAGCTTCACCTTCTGAAAATATTTAAAAACAGAGGAAAAAAATATCAAGAAATACTCTGAAAATCACCAGAGAATCTAGGCAGCAGAGAAAAATATTATTTTGGTGAGCTGCTATATCTTTTTACTAAGAACACAATGCAAAAAGAATCACTTCATTTGGACTTATGGCTAAAGAGTTGTGGCCGTTTGAAGTTCTCTGGATAATTTGAATTGAATTTAAATAAAAGTAAAAACTGGGGAGGGGGTGACGTCGAAGTCGTAAACCCGTGGGGTGCCACCACCCATACCGCTTTGGGCGCCTGTGTGGCTGATAGCAGGCCCTAGTGGTCAGGTACGAGGGGGAGAAAGAGAAACAAAGCATGGCAAGGCTTCGCCGGAGCTCACGCCGGTGAGGAGGGGCTTCTTGGCCAGATCCAGAGGGATAGAAAATGAGAGGAGATCAAGGCGCACCTGCCCGTACCCGTAGAATAGCTAGGGGTGGTCGGACGGTGTCGGAACGAGCTTCTCCAGCGGCCGTAGAGAGCAGAGGTCGCCGGAGTTGGAGATGACGGCGACGGGAGGCTGCACCAGGGGCTCCAACAGGGTCGGACGACACCAGTGAAGCACTACAGAGGCTCTGGAAGAGTGGCTTGAGCTTGGAAGGGGCTGGAATGGTGGCGGCGAACCGCAGGGGTCGCCGGCGAGCTCGAGCTCGGGGACGGCAGCCAGAGGGCTGCCCAGCCGGGCTGCGGCTTTCTACTGTGTTGTGGAGCATGTGTGGTGAGTTGGTGATGCTCGAGGAGGCGGGGGAGGGATGTATTTATAGGCGAGCGAGGTGAGGGGATCAGGCTCCCACTACAAAAAAGACACATCCGTGACATTTTGGGCCGAACGAATTTTTTCCTGTCATACTTATGACACTTCTATGACGATAATTGTGACAAAATCCGGTATCATCATAGATGTGGTGGGCTCCTACTTCTATGAGAAAAAATCATGACAGAAAATGGGCTTTTCGTCCTGGGCGGGCCAGAGACGCAGCTGCATGACATTCTTTGGGCTGTCCATGACGGAAAAAACCGTGGTAGAAGCGAGGGCGAGGAAAATTTTGGGGAGTTCCCGGTTACGGTGGTGGTCGGGGGCCGAGCGATGCGCGTTTCTCTCATACATGTACGCGCGTGTGTGCGAGGCGTTGGGCTCTAACTGAACCCGAGCGATTGCACTGCACGCTACGCGTTACTGAACCCGAGTGATTCCTTCGCTACTGCTGCTAACTGAAGCCGATCGATGCTGCCTATGGATGAACAGTGAGCGTTGCTAGGGGGTTTGGATGAACAGTTCCCGGTGGGGGTGGATGAACAGGACCCCGTAGTGTTGCCTCTGGTTGAACAGGACCCCGATCGATCGAGCCGGTTGGGGCTGGATGAACAGGACCCCGTGGAGGGCTGGATGAACAGGACTACCCCGTGGAGGGCTGGATGAACAGTAGACGGTGGATGGCTGGATGAACAGTACCCCATGGAGGGGTGGTTGAACAGGAGCCCGTGGAGAGGGCTGGTTGAACAGTAGCCGGTGGAGTAGCGCGCAGTGGAGGCTGGATGAACAGGAGCCCGTGGATGAATAGTCGCAGGTGGAGGCTGGAGGAGGTCGACGGTGGATGAACAGTAGCCCGTGGAGGCTGGAGGGGGTCGATGGTGGAGATGAACAGTATCCCGTGGAGTCCTATTTTGCGGTACGCCACACCCCTCCCGATGAACAAGACCCCCATTTCGACCGTAGCGCTCCAGCACAAGTCCATTTCCTCCGTTTTGCGGTACGCCACACCCCTCCCGATGAACAGGACCCCCGATTCGACTGTAGGAGGTTCGTTTCCTCCGTTTTGCGGTACGCCAGACCCCTCCCGATGAACAGGATCCCGTTTTGACCGTGGTTGGTCGAACACAAGGCCATTTCCTCCATTCTGCGGTACGCCATGCCTCATTTCCATCAGCTGTTCTGTCCAAGCCCTCCTGATGAACACGATGACACATTCCGTTCCGACCCAGACGGTTGGCTCCCCATGAACACGACGACGACGCTGTTTCTCCATTCCGACTCCGCCATGTACACGAGCCCTGGCCGTACGTATGCGCGAGTAGGTGTTTGAGACCCTGCCCGTATGTACGTACGTGGCCGTATTTCTTCTTGCACACTGGCCGCTGTATGTACGTGTACATGCTACGTGCGCGCCTCTACTACGACACGTGTGCGCCTCTACATCAACCAGTATGTACGTACACGTTCGAGACCAGAATGACAACGCTACGTATGCTTCGACCAGGTGGGTCCCGACTATCAGGCACTTCCTTGTGTGCGAAGATGTAGCTGGTGGGTCCCAACAGTCAGGGGGCGAATCATTTTTTTTGCCCGGACGCACTTCCTTGCGTGCGAAGATGTCGCTGGTAGGTCCCAACAGTCAGGGGGGAAATGTTTTTTTCAAGAAATACGGTTGCCCGTCCGGTGGGTCCCTGCTGTCAGGTGGAGGAATCATTATTTTCCGTGTAATAAGGAGGCACTTCCTTACTGCGGCCGTGGACCCAGCTGTTAGCCTCTCCACGTACAGTCCACATCCGATGGAAGCCGTTCCTTGACCACGTTGACCACACCACCGAGAGCACCAGGGCGGTGGACGACGGCGAGGCCTAGGAAGGGGACGACACGGAGCCGGGGAAGACGCGGAAGTGGATGCCCACACGTAGAGGAGTATGAGGGTTCACTGGTTCGCTGCGGTGTGAGGCTGCCCTCGCCGCAGAATAATAGGGGGTGTGGATGAGTAGAGGGATGTCCTGGCCAGCGGTGGGAGTAGTAGGGGGTGGTGAGGCCTCCGCGACATCGCAGCCGGCCACGGGAGGCAGGAGCACGAGGCACGACCAGCTGGTTTGGGCGGCTGGAGCAAGAAGACCAGAGGTTGAAGAAGCACTAAGGCCATTGGATGGACATCGTACGATCATTGGAGCTAGAATCGTGCATATTGACTAAGTTGACAAAGCCCTCCATCCCCGTCAACTTGGTAGGCCCACAAGTCAGCCTCCCACTATACTAGGTCCCAGCTAGCAGGGGGAGTATTCATTTTTTTGTGCGTAATAAGAAGGCACTTCCTTGCGTGTGAAGATATAGCTGGTGGGTCTGAGCTGTCAGCGGCGGTAACGTTTTTTTCATGAAATACAGAGGCCCTTTCGGTGGGTCCCAGATGTCAGGTGGAGGAATCATTATTTTTGCGTGTAATAAGGAGGCATTTCCTTGTGTGCGGCCGTGGACCCAGCTGTCAGCCTCTCCACGTACAGTCCACTTTAGATGCATGTCAATCGTTGACCACATTGAACAGCCTGCGCCGAGAGCACCAGGGCGGTGGACGACGGCGAGGCCTAGGAAGGGAACGACACGGAGCCAGGGAAGACTCGGCAATTGTTTCCCACGCGGAGGGGAGTACGACTGTACGAGGGTTTACTGGTTCATCTGTCGTCGCCGGAGAATAACAACAGGTGTGGGTGAGTAGAGGGATGGCTAGGCCAGCGATGGGAGTATGGTGGGGCGGTGAGGCCTGCGCGGCAGCATAGCCGGCCAAGGGGAGGAGGGAGCAGGCAGTCCCGCCGACGGTTGTTTGAGCGGCTGGAGCAGGAAGAGCAGAGATTGAAGAAGCGCGACGGCCGTTGGATGGACATCCAACAGTCACTGCTTGTGCGTCAACCTTTTTTGGAAAGCCTCAAATCTGTGGAAAATAGCATATATCCCATTGATAACCCACAAGTATAGGGGATTGCAACAGTTTTCGAGGGTAGAGTATTCAACCCAAATTTATTGATTCGACACAAGGGGAGCCAAAGAATATTCTCAAGTATTAGCAGCTGAGTTGTCAATTCAACCACACCTGAAAACTTAATATCTGCAGCAAGGTATTTAGTAGCAAAGTAATATGATAGTAGTGGTAACGGTGGTAAAAGGTAACGGTAGCCAAAGTAATATTTTTGGTGTTTTATAGTGATGATAACAATAGCAACGGAAAAGTAAATAAGTGTAGAGCAATATAAGGAAAGCTCGTAGGCAATGGATCGGTGATAGAGAATTATGCCGGATGCAGTTCATCATGTAACAGTCATAACATAGCGTGACACAGAACTAGCTCCAATTCATCAATGTAATGTAGGCATGTATTCCGAATATAGTCATACGTGCTTATGGAAAAGAACTTGCATGACATCTTTTGTCCTACCCTCCCGTGGCAGCGGGGTCCTATTGGAAACTAAGGGATATTAAGGCCTCCTTTTTATAGAGTACCGGACCAAAGAATTAACACATAGTGAATACATGAACTCCTCAAACTACGGTCATCACCGGGAGTGGTCCCGATTATTGTCACTTCGGGGTTGCCGGATCATAACACATAGTAGGTGACTATAGACTTGCACGATAGGATCAAGAACTCTCATATGTTGATGAAAACATAATAGGTTCAGATCTGAAATCATGGCACTCGGGCCCTAGTGACAAGCATTAAGCATAGCAAAGTCATAGCAACATCAATCTCAGAACATAGTGGATACTAGGGATCAAACCCTAACAAAAATAACTCGATTACATGATAAATCTCATCCAACCCATCACCGTCCATCAAGCCTATGATTGAATTACTCACGCATGGCGGTGAGCATCATGAAATTGGTGATGGAGGATGGTTGATGATGACGATGGCGATGGATTCCCCTCTCCGGAGCCCTGAACGGACTCCAGATCAGCCCTCCCGAGAGAGTTTAGGGCTTGGCGGCGGCTCCGTATCGTAAAACGCGATGAATCCTTCTCTCTGATTTGTTTCTCCCCGAAAGTGAATATGGAGTCAAGGTTAAGGTCGGTGGAGCATCAGGGGGCCCACGAGGCAGGGGGCGCGCCCAGGGGGGGTAGGGCGCGCCCCCACCCTCGTGGACAGGTGGAGGCCCCCCTGACATGGATTATTCTTCAAGTATTTTTTATATATTCCAAAATAATTCTCCGTTGATTTTCAGGTCATTCCGAGAACTTTTATTTCTGCACAAAAATAACACCATGGCAATTCTACTAAAAACAACGTCACTCCGGGTTAGTTCCATTCAAATCATGCAAGTTAGAGTCCAAAACAAGGGCAAAAGTGTTTGGAAAAGTAGATACGACAGAGACATATCAACTCCCCCAAGCTTAAACCTTTGCTTGTCCTCAAGCAATTCAGTTGATAAACTGAAAGTGATAAATAAAAACTTTTACAAACTCTGTTTGCTCTTCTTGTTGTAAATATGTAAAGCCAACATTCAAGTTTTCAGCAAAGATTATGAACTAACCATATTCACAATAACATTTAGGTCTCATGTTTACTCATATTAATGGCATAATCAACTAGCGAGCAATAATAGTAAATCTCGGATGACAACACTTTCTCAAAACAATCATGATATGATATAACAAGATGGTATCTTGCTAGCCCTTTCTGAGACCGCAAAACATAAATGCAGAGCACCTTTAAAGATCAAGGACTGACTAGACATTGTAATTCATGGTAAAAGAGATCCAGTCAAGTCATACTCAATGTAAACTAACAGTAATGGATGCAAATGACAGAAGTGCTCTCCAACTGGTGCTTTTTAATAAGAGGATGATGACTCAACATAAACGTAAATAGATAGGCCCTTCGCAGAGGGAAGCAGGGATTTGTAGAGGTGCCAGAGCTCAGTTTTGAAATAGATATGAATAATATTTTCAGTGGTATACTTTCATTGTCAACATAACAACCGAGAGATGGCGATATCTTCCATGCTACACACATTATAGGCGGTTCCCAAACAGAATGGTAAAATTTATACTCCCCCTCCACCAACAAGCATCAATCCATGGCTTGCTCGAAACAACAAGTGCCTCCAACTAACAACAGTCCCGGGGGAGTTTTGTTTGCAATTATTTTGATTTGATTTGCATAAAGCATGGGACTGGGCATCCCGGTGACCAGCCATTTTCTCGTGAGTGAGGAGCGGAGTCCACTCCTCTTGAGAATAACCCGCCTAACATGGAATATACGGACAGCCCTAGTTGATACATGAGCTATTCGAGCATACAAAACAGAATGTTTATTTGAAGGTTCAGAGTTTGGCACATACAAATTTACTTGGAACGGCAGGTAGATACCGTATATAGGTAGGTATGGTGGACTCATATGGAACAACTTTGGGGTTTATGGAATTGGATGCACAAGTAGTATTCCCGTTTAGTACAAGTGAAGGCTAGCAAAAGACTGGGAAGCGACCAGCTAGAGAGCGACAACAATCATGAACATGCATTAAAATTAATCAACACCGAATGCAAGCATGAGTAGGATATAATGCACCATGAACATAAATATCGTAGAGGCTATGTTGATTTTGTTTCAACTACATGCGTGAAAATGTGCCAAGTCAAGCCACTCGAATCATTCAAAAGAGGATACCACCCTATCATACCACATCACAACCATTTTAATAGCATGTTGGCACGCAAGATAAACCATTTTAAGCTCCTAGCTAATTAAGCATGGCATAAGAAACTATAATCTCTAATTGTCATTGCAAACATGTTTATTCATAATAGGCTGAATCAGGAACGAGGAACTAATCATATTTACAGAAACAAGAGAGGTCGAGTTCATACCAACTTTTCTCATCTCAATAAGTTCATCATATAATCATCATTATTGCCTTTCACTTGCACGACCGAATAATGTGGATAATAATAATAGTGCACGTGCAATGGACTAAGATGGAATTTGCAAGCATTCAATTCAAGAGAGAAGACAAGGTAATATGGGCTCTTTGTCAGATCAACAATAATGCATATAAGAGCCACTTTAACATTTTAATTATGGTCTTCTGCTCTCGACCCCGAAAGAAAAGAAACAAAACTATTTACACGGGAAAGCTCCCATCAAGCAAAAGAAGAGCGAGAAATCTTTTTGGGTTTTCTTTTTAATTACTACTACAAGCATGGAAATTAAACTAACTAAAAAGCTACAACTATTTTTTTTATTTTTCTTAAGGTTTATCAAACACACAAAAAGAAAGCGTAAAAAGCAAAATAAACTAGCATGGATGATACAATGAAAAAGTATGAGCACCGACAACTAGCATGAGTGTGTGAACATGAATTTAATGTCCGTGAGAAATACGTACTCCCCCAAGCTTAGGCTTTTGGCCTAAGTTGGTCTATGGCCACGGCTGGCCTGGCGGATATCCAAAGTAATAGTTGGGGTCGTACTGTGAAGAAGCCTCGGATTGCCACTGGTTGGCAATCACCTCCGGATCCGACTGGTAATCAGACTATCGTGGAGGATCAAATTGTGGTTTCGGCTCTGGCTCTGTAGCTGATGTGGGGTTCCGGTAGGCGTGAATGGCCTCCAACGGAACAAGGTACTTGCCTGCAGATAAATCAAACAAGGAAGGAGCAGGCAAGGTAATAGTCTCAGGATGATTTTTTTACCAAATATTAATTTGTACTTAAGCACCTTTTCCCTATTCTTAACAATAAAATCATGTGCTACCATACTCTTATAATCTAGAAAAACATGAGGCAGGAACTTCTCTTCCTTCTCATAATGCCTAATAGGTATGTTAAAGTGTGCAGCGAGGCGTGAGGCGAAGATGCCTCGAAGGACGGGGCCCTTAGTACGGTTAAGATTTAACCGCTTTGAAACAATAGCGCCCATACTAAATGTGTCATCACGGAACAAGGCATGGCACAAAATAACAATATCAGGGGCACTAAGGTTGCCACAGTTTCCGCGACCAATTAAGCATCTACTAGCAAATATTGCGAAGTAACATAAAACAGGAAAATGTATGCTAGTAATTTGTGTGTCAGAAACCTTCCTCGTTTCCCCTACAGCAATGGTATCAATAAACCCATCCACATCGTCACGATGTGATTCCTCTATGCTGCCCTCAAAAGGTATCAAACAAACCCAACAAAAATCACAAAGTGACATCTCCTTATGCTCATCATATAAATAGAATTCCACCGTAGGTGGTGAGATCCTAGCATGGAAATGAAAGTTTTGCACAAAGATATAGGTGAGTAAGAGATACTGTTCGAGTTGGTCATGGAGGAAGGGGTGAGGCCTGCATTCTCAGCCAATTCATAAAAATCATCATAAATCCCGGATGCTCTCAAGAAATTATCACAAGGCCATTCACACGGCCGAACTTCCGCGGTGCGAGGGAGATTATACTTGGGCTTCTTGTTCTCCTCACTTTGCTTATCCTTCGAGCTTCGGCTCGATGAGCCCCTCAAAAATCTCTTCATCTTTTTCTGAAAATATCTGAAATTTTTAGTAACTTCAAAATAAAAGTGAACCAAACTCAACAAAATTGATAGCAACTACTCCTACAAGTGCCTAGAGACAATATCATGCATCAAAACTACTTTTGACCACATAAATTTGACATGCAAGCTCAAGAACAGGGTCACCTAAGCAGCAAAAATATGCAATGAATAAATCACTAGAACAAAAACTAATTGGACCATTGGAGGAGTCATATACCAAAGAACAATCCCCCAAAGCAGTTTTGTGAATGGAGCTTTGAGCAAGGAGATCGAAAATGGCAGCAAGATGAGCTTGGACTTGGGTTTGAGCTGGCTAGTGATGTTTGTGGGAGGAAGAAGGAGTGTGTGGTAGCTGGAATAAGTGGAGGGGAGCCACCGTGGGCCCATGAGGCAGGGGGCGTGCCCAGGGGGGTAGGGCGCGCCCTCCACCCTCGTGGCCAGGTGCTTGCTCCCCCTGCTGTGTTCTCAGTTCCAGATATTCTCAAATATTCTAGAAAAAATCATATTTAATTTTCAGGGCATTTGGAGAACTTTTATTTTCGGGATATTTTATATTGCATGGACAATTCAGAAAACAGACAAACATTACTCTTTTTTCTTTATTTAATATAAATAACAGAAAGTAAAAAGAGGGTACAGAGAGTTGTGTTTTATAAATTCATCCATCTCATGCTCATCAAAAGGAATCCACTAACAAGGTTGATCAGGTCTTGTTAACAAACTCATTCTGAGTAACATGGAATCGGAGAATTTTCGAATAACACTAGGTTACCTCAGCGGGGATATGCACATTCCCAACAATAAGAATATCATATTTCTTCTTGACAGTAGGAAGAGGAAATTCAAAACCTCCAAAAATAATCGATGGAATTTTTCCAATAGAGTTTATACTATGAACTTGAGGTTGTTTCCTTGAAAAGTGTACCGTATGCTCATTACCATTAACATGAAAAGTGACATTGCCTTTGGTGCAATCAATAACAATCCCTGCAGTATTCAAAAAGGGTCTTCCAAGAATAATAGACATACTATCGTCCTCAGGAATATCAAGAATAACAAAGTCTGTTAAAATAGTAACATTTGCAACCACAACAGACACATCCTCACAAATGCCGATAGGTATAACAGTTGATTTATTAGCCATTTGCAAAGATATTTCAGTAGGTGTCAACTTATTCAAATCAAGTCTACGATATAAAGGGAGAGGCATAACACTAACACCGGCTCCAAGATCACATAGAGCAGTTTGAACATAGTTTCTTTTAATGGAGCATGGTATAGCTGGTACTCCTGGATCTCCAAGTTTCTTTGGTATTCCACCTTTAAAAGTATAATTAGGAAGCATGGTGGAAATTTCAGCTTCCGGTATCTTTCTCTTATTTGTAACAATTTCTTTCATATACTTAGCATAAGGATTCATTTTGAGCATATCAGTTAATCACATACGCAAAAAGATAGGTCGAATCATTTCAGCAAAGTGCTCAAAATCCTCATCATCCTTTTTTCGATGGTTTGGGAGGAAAAGGCATGGGTTTCTGAACCCATGGTTCTATTTCCTTACCGTGCTTCCTAGCAACAAAGTCTCTCTTATCATAACGTTGATTCTTTGATTGTGGGTTATCAAGATCAACGGCAGGTTCAATTTCTACATCATTATTATTGCTAGGTTGAGCATCAACATGAACATCATCATTAACATTATCACTAGGTTCATGTTCATTGCCGGATTGCGTTTCAGCATCAGAAATAGAAATATCATTGGGATTCTCAAGTGTGTCTACAACAGGTTCACTAGAAGCATGCAAACTCCTATCATTTTTCTTTTTCTTCTTCTTAGAAGGACTAGGTGCATCAATATTATCTCTCTAAGAATCTTGCTCAATTCTCTTAGGATGGCCCTCAAGATACAAAGGTTCCTGAGTCATTTTACCATGTCTAGTCATAACTATAACAGCATTATCATTTTTCTTACTATTTAATTCATTGAGCAAATCATTATGAGCTTTAAGTACTTGTTCTACTTGAGTGGTAACTATAGAAGCATGTTTACTAATAAGTTTTAGTTCACCTTTAACATTAGCCATATAATCACTCAAGTGTTCAATCATGTAAGCATTGCCTTTTAATTCTCTACCAAAATAAGCATTGAAGTCTTCTTGCTTAATCATAAAGTTATCAAACTCATACAAACATTGGCTAGCAAACTTAGTAGGAGGGATTTCAGCTTTATCATATCTACAGAGAGAATTTATGTTTACTACCTGTGTCGGGTTATCAAGACCATGTATTTCTTCAATAGGTGATGGATTAAAACCATGTATTTCTTCAAAAGGCGGTAAATTAAGACCATGTATTTCTTCAACAGGAGGTAAATTCTTAACATCTTCAGCTTTAATACCTTTTTCTTTCATAGATTTCTTTGCCTCTTGCATATATTCAGGACTGAGAAATAGAACACCCCTTTTCTTCGGAGTTGTCTTAGGAGTTGGCTCAGGAAGTGTCCAATTATTTTCATTGGTCAACATATTATTCAATAGAATTTCAGCTTCATTAACAGTTCTTTCCGTGAAAACACAACCAGCACAACTATCCAGGTAATCTCTGGAAGCATCGGTTAGTCCATTATAAAAGATATCAAGTATTTCATTTTTCTTGAGAGGATGATCAGGCAAAGCATTAAGTAATCGGAGAAGCCTCTCCCAAGCTTTTGGGGGACTCTCTTCTTCAATTTGCACAAAATTATATATTTCCCTTAAAGCAGCTTGTTTCTTATGAGTGGGGAAATATTTAGTAGAGAAGTAATAAATCATATCCTGGGGACTACGCACACAACCAGGATCAAGAGAATTAAACCAAATCTTAGCATCACCCTTTAATGAGAACGGAAATATCTTAAGGATATAATAGTAGCGAGTTTTCTCATCATTAGTGAATAGGGTGGCTATATCATTTAATTTAGTAAGATGTGCCACAACAGTTTCATATTCATAGCCATAGAAAGGATCAGATTCAACTAAAGTAATTATCTCAGAATCAACAGTGAAATCATAATCCTTATCAGTAACAAATATAGGTGAAGTAGCATAAGCAGGATCATATTTCATCCTAGCATTCAAAGTTTTTTGTTTCAGCTTAGCTAATAGTTTCTTAAGATCACTCCTATCATCGCAAGCAAGAAAATCTCTAGCAGTTTCTTCATCCATAACATAGCCCTCAGGCACTGATACGTCTCCAACGTATCTATAATTTTTGATTGCTCCATGCTATATTATCTACTGTTTTGGACATTATTGGGCTTTATTTTCCACTTTTATATTTTTTTGGGACTAACCTATTAACCGGAGGCCCAGCCCAGAATTGCTGTTTTTGCCTGTTTTAGGGTTTCGAAGAAAAGGAATATCAAACGGAGTCCAAACGGAATGAAACCTTCGGGAACGTGATTTTCTCAATGAACAAGACCCGGGAGACTTGGACCCTATGTCAAGACACAAAAGAGGAGGCCACGAGATAGGGGGGCGCGCCTACCCCCCCAGGCGCGCCCTCCACCCTTGTGGGCCCCCTGTTGCTCCACCAACATACTCCTTCCTCCTATATATACCTACGTACCCCCAAACGATCAGATACGGAGCCAAAAACCTAATTCCACCACCGCAACTTTCTGTATCCACGAGATCCCATCTTGGGGCCTGTTCCGGAGCTCCACCGGAGGGGGCATCGATCATGGAGGGCTTCTACATCAACACCATAGCCCATCCGATGAAGTGTGAGTAGTTTACCTCAGACCTACAGGTCCATAGTTAGTAGCTAGATGACTTCTTCTCTCTTTTTGGATCTCAATACAATGCTCTCCCCCTCTCTTGTGGAGAACTATTCGATGTAATATTCTTTTTGCGGTGTGTTTGTTGAGACCGATGAATTGTGGGTTATGATCAAGTCTATCTATGAATAATATTTGAATCTTCTATGAATTCTTTTATGTATGATTGGTTATCTTTACAAGTCTCTTCGAATTATCAGTTTTGTTTGGCCTACTAGATTGATCTTTCTTGCAATGGGAGAAGTGCTTAGCTTTGGGTTCAATCTTGTGGTGTCCTTTCCCAGTGACAGTAGGGGCAGCAAGGCACGTATTATATTGTTTCCATCGAGGATAACAATATGGGGTTTTCATCATATTGCATGAGTTTATCCCTCTACATCATGTCATCTTGCTTAAGGCGTTACTCTGTTTTTAACTTAATACTCTAGATGCATGCTGGATAGCGGTCGATGAGTGGAGTAATAGTAGTAGATGCAGGCAGGAGTCGGTCTACTTGTCTCGGACGTGATGCCTATATACATGATCATACCTAGATATTATCATAACTATGCTCAATTTTGTCAATTGCTCAACAGTAATTTGTTCACCCGCCGTAGAATATTTATGCTCTCGACAGAAGCCACTAGTGAAACCTATGGCCCCGGGTCTATCTTTATCATATTAATCTCCTACTACTTAGTTATTTCCTTTGCTTTTTTACTTTGCCTTTATTTTACTTTGCATCTTTATCACAAAAATACCAAAAATCTTATCTTATCATATCTATCAAATCTCACTCTCGTAAGTGGCCGTGTAGGGATTGACAACCCCTATTCGCGTTGGTTGCGAGGATTTATTTGTTTTGTGCAGGTACGAGGGACTCACGCATAGCCTCCTACTGGATTGATACCTTGGTTCTCAAAAACTGAGGGAAATACTTACGCTACTTTGCTGCATCATCCCTTCCTCTTCGGGGAAAACCAACGCAGTGCTCAAGAGGCAGCAAGAAGGATTTCTGGCGCCGTTGCTGGGGAGGTCTACGCAAAAAGTCAACATACCAAGTACCCATCACAAACCCTTATCTCCTGAATTACATTATTTGCCATTTGCCTCTTGTTTTCCTCTCCCCCACTTCACCCTTGCCGTTTTATTCGCCCTCTCTCTCTATCCTCCCTCTCTTTCTCTATTTGCCTCTTTTGCCCGTTTCTTGTTTTCTCGTATGGTTGGAATAGTTGTTTATTTATTACTAAACAGAGAACCAAAGATCTATGGATCCTCAAGCGCTTGCTAATCTTTTTAAAAGATCCAATTATGATGAACCAATTGCTAGTGAGTTTTGTGCACTAGATTATCTTTATGAAGTTTTGCTTGAAATTTGTGAATCTGAAAATTGTGATAAAGTACCTTATGGAGTGATTCCCGATGGATCTTTGAATAAAAAGCATGATTGCAATGATGATAGTATAAATTCTATTGATATAAATTGTGCTAATAATATGCAAAACCCTAAGCTTGGGGATGCTAGTTTTGCTATGACCTCTACTTGTTGCAATGATCATGATTGGGGTGATTCTTCTTTTGATCTTGAAAATTTATTTAAGCCCCATGATGAATATGAGATTGATAATAGTGTTTTCAATATTATTAAAAGTGGGTTTGGAGAGGTCATGACTTTAGTTAATGTTAATCCCACTATTTTGGAAGAGTGTCAACTTTGCATGCATGTGGATTGTGTTGAAAATTTTTTATGTGATAGCTATTTTGTTGAATTTGCTTATGATCCTACATGTAATTATTATGAGAGAGGAAAATATGGCGGTAGAAATTTTCATGTTACTAAATTACATCTCGTTATGTTGAGATTACTATTCTTTCTTTCTTCTTCCATGCATATGCTAGTTTTTGCTTGCCATGATAATTTGTTTGCCTATAAGATGCCTATGCATAGGAAGTATGTTAGACTTAGATGTGTTTGTCATATGTTTTATGATGCTCTATTTGTGCTTCAATTCTTGTCTTTCATGTGAGCATCATTAAAATCATCAATGCCTAGCTAAAAAGGCTTTAAAGAAAATCGCTTATTGGGAGACAACCCAATATTTTTCCTTGCTGTTATTTAATAAATAATTTATCTAGCCTCTGTTTTGGTTGTATTTTTTGTGTTTAATTATTGTTTGTGCCAAGTAGAACCGTTGGGAAGACTTGGGGAAAGTCTTGTTGAACTTGCTGTAAAAAACAGAAACTTTAGCGCTCACGAGAACTGCTGTCATTTTTATTCGGAAAGTGCTATTTAGTTAATTATTTTTGAAGATGATTAATATATAAATTCCTCACGTCCAGAAATTTATTTTAGAATTTTGGGGTTCCAGATCTTGCGCTAGCTACAGATTACTACAGACTGTTCTGTTTTTGATAGACTCTGTTTTTCGTGTGTTGTTTGCTTATTTTGATGAGTCTATGGCTAGTAAAATAGTTTATAAACCATAGAGAACTTGGAATACAGTAGGTATAACACCAATATAAATAAAGAATGAGTTCATTACAGTACCTTAAAGTGGTCTTTTGTTTTCTTTCGCTAACGGAGCTCACGAGATTTTCTACTTTAAGTTTTGTGTTGTGAAGTTTTCGACTTTTGGGTAAAGATTTGATGGATTATGGAACAAGGAGAGGCAAGAGCCTAAGCTTGGGGATTCCCATGGCACCCCCAAGATAATCTAAGGACATCTAAAAGCCAAAGCTTGGGGATGCCCCGGAAGGCATCCCCTCTTTTGTCTACTTCTATCGGTAACTTTACTTGGAGCTATATTTTTATTCACCACATGATATGTGTTTTTCTTGGAGTGTCTTGCATGATTTGAGTATTTACTTTTTAGTTTACCACAATAATCCTTGCTATACACACCTTTTGAGAGAGCCATACATGATTTGGAATTTGTTAGAATACTCTATGCGCTTCGCTTATATCTTTTGAGTTATATAATTTTGCTCTAGTACTTCACTTATATCTTTTAGAGCACGGTGGTGGATTTGTTTTATAAAAACTATTGATCTCTCATGCTTCACTTAGATTATTTTGAGAGTCTTAATAGCATGGTAATTTGCTTAAAATCCTAATAAGCTAGGTATTCAAGAATAATAAAATTCTCTTATGAGTGTGTTGAATACTATGAGAAGTTCGATACTTGATAATTGTTTTGAGATATAAAGATGGTGATATTAAACTCATGCTAGTTTAGTAGTTGTGAATTTGAGAAATACTTGTGTTGAAGCTTGTGATTCCCGTAGCATGCACGTATGGTGAACCGTTATGTGATGAAGTCGGAGCATGATTTATTTATTGATTGTCTTCCTTATGAGTGGCGGTCGGGGACGAGCGATGGTATTTTTCTACCAATCTATCCCCCTAGGAGCATGCGTGTAATACTTTGCTTTGATAACCTGTAGATTTTTGCAATAAGTATATGAGTTCTTTATGACTAATGTTGAGTCCACGGATCATACACACTCTCACCCTTCCACCTTTGCTAGCCTCTCTAATACCGTGTACCTTTCGCCGGTATCATACACCCACCATATACCTTCCTCAAAACAGCCACCATACCTACCTATTATGGCATTTCCATAGCCATTCCGAGATATATTGCCATGCAACTTTCCACCGTTCCATTTATTATGACACACACTCCATCATTGTCATATTGCTTAGCATGATCATGTAGTTGACATCGTATTTGTGGCAAAGCCACCATTCATAATTCTTTCATACATATCACTCTTGATTCATTGCATATCCCGGTACACCGCCGGAGGCATTCATATAGAGTCATATTTTGTTCTAAGTATCGAGTTGTAATTGTTTAGTTGTAAGAAAAATAAAAGTGTGATGATCATCATTATTAGAGCATTGTCCCAGTGACGAAAGGATGATGGATACTATGATTCCCCCACAAGTCGAGATGAGACTCCGGACGAAAAAAAGAGAAAGAAAAGAGGCCATAAAAAAAGAAAAGAGAAAAGGCCCAAAAAAATGAGAGAAAAAGAGAGAAGGGATAATGCTACTATCCTTTTACCACACTTGTGCTTCAAAGTAGCACCATGATATTCATGATAGAGAGTCTCCTATGTTATCACTTTCATTTACTAGTGGGAATTTTTCATTATAGAACTTGGCTTGTATATTCCAATGACGGGCTTCCTCAAAATGCCCTAGGTCTTCATGAGCAAGCAAGTTGGATGCACACCCACTTAGTTTCTTTTTGAGCTTTCACATACTTATAGCTCTAGTGCATCCGTTGCATGGCAATCCCTACTCACTCACATTGATATCTATTGATGGGCATCTCCATAGCCCGTTGATATGCCTAGTTGATGCGAGACTATCTTCTCTCTTTTTGTCTTCTCCACAACCACCACTCTATTCCATCTATAGTGTTATATCCATGGCCCACGCTCATGTATTGTGTGAAGATTGAAAAAGTTTTGAGAATG
Source organism: Triticum urartu (assembly GCF_003073215.2). NCBI lineage: Eukaryota > Viridiplantae > Streptophyta > Magnoliopsida > Poales > Poaceae > Triticum > Triticum urartu. Next base: position 123,604,489 of record NC_053022.1, read on the forward strand.
TCAAAAGTATGAAACAATTGCTTGGCTTGTCATCGGGGTTGTGCATGATTTAAATATTTTGTGTGGTGAAGATAGAGCATAGCCAGACTATATGATTTTGTAGGGATAACTTTCTTTGGCCATGCTATTTTGAGAAGACATAATTGCTTTGTTAGCATGCTTGAAGTATTATTATTTTATGTAATATTAAACTTTTGTCTTGAATCTTTCGGATCTGAATATTCATACCACAATTAAGAAGAATTACATTAAAATTATACCAAGTAGCACTCCGCATCAAAAATTCTGTTTTTATCATTTACCTACTCAAGGACGAGCAGGAATTAAGCTTGGGGATGCTTGCTACGTCTCCAACGTATCTATAATTTTTGATTGCTCCATGCTATATTATCTACTGTTTTGGACATTATTGGGCTTTATTTTACACTTTTATATTATTTTTGGGACTAACCTATTAACCGGAGGCCCAGCCCAGAATTGCTATTTTTGCCTGTTTTAGGGTTTCGAAGAAAAGGAATATCAAACGGAGTCCAAACAGAATGAAACCTTCGGGAACGTGATTTTCTCAACGAACAAGACCTGGGAGACTTGGACCCTACGTCAAGACACAAAAGAGGAGGCCATGAGGTAGGGGCGCGCCTACGCCCCAGGCACGCCCTCCACCCTCATGGGCCCCCTGTTGCTCCACCGACGTACTCCTTCCTCCTATATATACCTATGTACCCCCAAACGATCAGATACGGAGCCAAAAACCTAATTCCACCACCGCAACTTTCTGTATCCACGAGATCCCATCTTGGGGCCTGTTTCGGAGCTCCGCCGGAGGGGGCATCGATCATGGAGGGCTTCTACATCAACACCATAGCCCATCCGATGAAGTGTGAGTAGTTTACCTCAGATCTACGGGTCCATAGTTATTAGCTAGATGGCTTCTTCTGTCTTTTTGGATCTCAATACAATGTTCTCCCCCTCTCTTGTGGAGAACTATTCGATGTAATCTTCTTTTTGCGGTGTGTTTGTTTAGACCGGTGAATTATGGGTTTATGATCAAGTCTATCTATGAATAATATTTGAATCTTCTATGAATTCTTTTATGTATGATTGGTTATCTTTGCAAGTCTCTTTGAATTATCAGTTTGGTTTGGCCTACTAGATTGATCTTTCTTGCAATGGGAGAAGTGCTTAGCTTTGGGTTCAATCTTGCGGTGTCCTTTCCCAGTGACAGTAGGGGCAGGAAGGCACATATTGTATTGTTGCCATCGACGATAACAAGATGGGGTTTTCATCATATTGCATGAGTTTATCCCTCTACATCATGTCATCTTGCTTAAGGCGTTACTCTGTTTTTAAATTAATACTCTAGATGCATGCTGGATAGCGGTCGATGAGTGGAGTAATAGTAGTAGATGCAGGCAGGAGTCGGTCTACTTGTCTCGGACGTGATGCCTATATACATGATCATACCTAGATATTCTCATAACTATGCTCAATTCTGTCAATTGCTCAATAGTAATTTGTTCACCCACCGTAGAATATTTATGCTCTCGAGAGAAGCCACTAGTGAAACCTATGGCCCCCGGGTCTATCTTTATCATATTAATCTCCTACTACTTAGTTATTTCCTTTGCTTTTTTACTTTGCCTTTATTTTACTTTGCATCTTTATCACAAAAATACCAAAAATATTATCTTATCATATCTATAAGATCTCACTCTCGTAAGTGGCCGTGTAGGGATTGACAACCCCTATTCGCGTTGGTTGCGAGGATTTATTTATTTTGTGCCGGTACAAGGGACTCGCGCGTAGCCTCCTACTGGATTGGTACCTTGGTTCTCAAAAACTGAGGGAAATACTTATGCTACTTTGCTGCATCATCCCTTCCTCTTCGGGGAAAACCAACGCAATGCTCAAGAGGCAGCAGGCACAACAGGTAATTCATATCTAGGGGAGAATCTTCATCATCACTTTCATCAATATTACCAGTTTCAATAATTTCATTCTCTCTAGCCCTAGCAAGTTGTTCATCAAGAAATTCACCAAGTGGCACAGTAGTATCAAGCATAGAAGTAGTGTCATCATAAGTATCATGCATAGCAGAAGTGGCATCATGAATAACATGCGACATATCAGAATTAATAGCGGAAGCAGGTTTAGGTGTCGCAAGTTTACTCAAAACAGAAGGTGAATCAAGTGCAGAGCTAGATGGCAGTTCCTTACCTCCCCTCGTAGTTGAGGGATAAATCTTGGTTCTTCAATCTTTCAAGTTCTTCATAATGATAAGCAGATATAAATCCCAAGTGACTCAAAGAATAGAGCTATGATCCCCGGCAACGGTGCCACAAAATAGTCTTGATAACCCACAAGTATAGGGGATCGCAACAGTTTTCGAGGGTAGAGTATTCAACCCAAATTTATTGATTCGACACAAGGGGAGCCAAAGAATATTCTCAAGTATTAGCAGCTAAGTTGTCAATTCAACCACACCTGGAAACATAATATCTGCAGCAAGGTATTTAGTAGCAAAGTAGTATGATAGTAGTGGTAATGGTGGTAAAAGGTAATGGTAGCCACAGTAATATTTTTGGTGTTTTATAGTGATGATAAAATAGCAACGGAAAAGTAAATAAGCGAAGAACAATATATGGAAAGCTCATAGGCAATGGATCCGTGATAGAGAATTATGCCGGATGCGGTTCATCATGTAATAGTCATAACATAGGGTGACACAGAACTAGCTCCAATTCATCAATGTAATGTAGGCATGTATTCTGAATATAGTCATACATGCTTATGGAAAAGAACTTGCATGACATCTTTTTTCCTACCCTCCCGTGGCAGCGGGGTGCTATTGGAAACTAAGGGATATTAAGGCCTCCTTTTAATAGAGTACCGGACCAAAGCATTACCACATAGTGAATACATGAACTCTTCAAACTACGGTCATCACCGGGAGTGGTCCCGATTATTGTCACTTCGGGGTTGCCGGATCATAACACATAGTAGGTGACTATAGACTTGCAAGATAGGATCAAGAACTCTCATATATTGATGAAAACATAATAGGTTCAGATCTGAAATCATGGCACTCGGGCCCTTGTGACAAGCATTAAGCATAGCAAAGTCATAGCAACATCAATCTCAGAACATTGTGGATACTAGGGATCAAACCCAAACAAAACTAACTCGATTACATGATAAATCTCATCCAACCCATCACCGTCCAACAAGCCTACGATGGAATTACTCATGCACGGCGGTGAGCATCATGAAATTGGTGATGGAGGATGGTTGATGATGACGATGGCGACGGATTCCCCTCTCCGGAGCACCGAACGGACTCCAGATCAGCCCTCCCGAGAGAGTTTAGGGCTTGGCGGTGGCTCCGTATCATAAAACATGATGAATCCTTCTCTCTGATTTTTTCTCCCCGAAAGTGAATATATGGAGTCAAAGGTTGAGGTCGGTGGAGCGTCAGGGGGCCCACGAGGCAGGGGGCGCGCCCAGGGGGGTAGGGTGCGCCCCCACCATCGTGGACAGGTGGAGGCCCCCTAACGTGGATTCTTCTTCCAGTACTTTTTATATATTCCAAAATAATTCTCCGTTGATTTTGAGGTCATTCCGAGAACTTTTATTTCTGCACAAAAATAACACCAATTCTGCTGAAAACAGCGTCAGTCCGGGTTAGTTCCATTCAAATCATGCAAGTTAGAGTCCAAACCAAGGGAAAAAGTGTTTGGAAAAGTAGATACGACGGAGACGTATCACCCATCTGCCATTATTTCTAATAATTTACAACCCATTTGCTAATTCTTAATGTTTTTTGGAGCCCATATTCTTTTTGTTAGCATTACAGCCCATATTGTGGCCATGGTTAAAAAATTATACAAAATTTTGCATATTTCGGTGCGGTCCGAACTGTTTTTAATCTCGAAATTTCGAGTCACATTCAAACTGATTTTAAAAATAAATTTATATCAATATAAAATCCAACAAATTGTCCGCGCATAAAAACCAATGCAATTTAAAATCTCGAAATGAAAAAAATAAATTTGAAACTAATTGCCGGTTTGATGTGTTTTAAAAATGTATAGCCCATCTCTCATTACTGATAGCCATTTTCTTGACCAGCCGAATGAAGCTCTCCTTGTCTTGAAAGATTTGCAGCCCAACATGCCTGACAAAGCGACTTACTTGGCAAATCACAAAAAACTGGGCGTGGCCGTGGACCCAGCTGCGGCCGTGGACCCAGCTGTCAGCCTCTCCACGTACAGTACTCTTCCGATGGAAGTCGGTCGTTGACCACATTAACCACGCCGCGCCGAGAGCACCAAGGCGGTGGACGACGGTGAGGCCTAGGAAGGGGACGAGGCGGAGCCGGGGAAGATGTGGCAGTGGATGCCCACGCAGAGAGGAGTACGAGGGTTCACTGGTTCAGCTGCGGTGTGAGGCTGCCATCGCCGCAAAATAACAGGGGGTATGGGTAAGTAGAGGGATGGCCTGGCCAGCGGTGGGAGTAGCAGGGGGTGGTGAGGCCTTCACGGCATCGCAGCCGGCCATGGGAGGCAGGAGCACGAGGCACGACCGGCGCTGGTTTGGGTGGCTGGGGCAAGAAGACCAGAGGTTGAAGAAGCACTACGGCCGTTGGATGAACATCGTACGGTAACTGGAGCTAGAATCATTCATATTGACTAAGTTGACAAAGCCCTCCATCCCCGTCAACTTGGTAGTCCCACAAGTCAGCCTCCCACTATGCTGGGTTCCAGCTGGTAGGGGGAGTATTCATTTTTTGTGCGTAATAAGGAAGCACTTCCTTCCGTGTGAAGATAGCTGGTGGGTCCGACCTGTCAACGGGCGCACGTTTTTTTCGCAAAATAGAGAGGCCCTTCCGGTGGGTCCCAGATGTCAGCTGGAGGAATCAAAGACTTGAGAAGGCATACAGAACAAGCTAGTGTACCAGTAAAGAGACGTTGCTGAGTTTTAGAAAAAAGAGAGACATGCTCCTGTAGCTGGTTCGAATCCAAACCTAGACTATGACTATATATGGTTCTATGCTACTCCGCAAGTAATGAAACTGACATATCCAACGTTCGCTTCTCCTCTTCTCTACTTACTCTGCCTAGCATCAGAAGCTTTGGCCGCAGCAACCATGTCCGCTGGCTGCCCGTCCACCTGCTCTTCAGCAGGCAACAACCAGATATGCGCCAAGTCGCCACCCGTACCATCGCCTGTGGGTCTCATCACTGCATCGCAGCCGGTTGCTCATGGCAACCCGCTGCCGTTGGTGTGGTGCCACTGCTGCAAATCACGTAGAGTCATCCGTCGCGTCTCAACCACAATCCTCAACCCTGGCCGAGTCTTCTACAAATGCCTGAATCATTGGGGTAATAATATGTTTAAGTGTTGTTCTGTTGCTTTCAGTTGCTGATTTTTTAATAGTTTGCTTGATGATCTTCCAATTTGATTCGTGCAGAAAAGGGAATATTCATGTGATTTGTATTTCTGGGAAGTTGCTGATGTGGGGGAGTGCAACTACGCTGATTATTTGGATAGCCGAGGAATCCCAATACCAGCAGGTTTGGGTGTTGGACAAGTAACTGAAGGAATGACAGAAGAGGAAGATGCAGAGCAGAAGGTTAAAGATGCAGTTCCTCTGATCATGGCCAAGCAACAGCTCTGAACGGCCTTGACAGCAATGAGGAGATGAAATAGCTTGTGAAGATAATGGGAAAAATCGATGTGCTCTGTAGGATGATTGCCTCTTTATTTGAAGTGTATGTAGCACTCATGATTTATTCAGTGGCTATGACATGAGCACTTTGCTGAAACTAGTAATGAATGAAACCTGTATAGCAGGCTGGGCGTACTGTTGTGAAAATCTAATGATTTCTATTAACGGAAATCAGGGGTATCCCCATTTGCTCATAAATAAATAAATAGCAGAGGCCCTTTTGGTTATAAATAAATAAATAAGCAGAGGCCCTGTCGGGTCAGCTTTGTTCTCATTCGAAGACGTCGAGCAAATTGCAATCCAACAGCAAACTATGTCATCAAATTCAAGTTTCACAGCCGAATATGAGTACAACTAAACAACAATATCATCATGTTTTAGTTGTCATACAATCACCAAACACAAATCAGCATACATAACAAGTGATGTTCTCACAAGAAAATACTAAACAACATGTTCATTAGGTTTCAGTTGTCATAGAAAACACAATTTCACATAGTAGATAAAAAAAACGTCTTCTGACAGGCAAATACGACAAAAGCAATGTAATCATCATCCACAGCAGCAGTGTCAACATCTTCTCCATGTGTATCAGTCTGAATCGTAATTCCCCATGGTGTCATCTTCTTCTTCGTCCTCGACGTCCTCGAATGTTGGCTTCTTCTTGATCAACTCTTGTATGTCCACAGCACGACAGGCAATCTTTTCGCCGGCGTCATTGACATGATGGTTCTCAAATATATTAGGAACATCCGTGTTATCTTCTACATCAGGAGCAGTGTAAGCATCATCTTGTTGTGCAACTTCATTAAATGAATTCCTCTGCTCAAACCTTTGCAATACTCTCCAGTCATCGCTACGTGCAAATGTGTCTTCCAATAAAAATATATGTGTTGCTTGATTTGTCAAAATAAAAGGCTTGTTGTTCTGGTACGCTGCCTTGACATTGATGGATTTGAAAGAATCATCAGCTCTGGGTTTTGCGATCCTGGATAACAGGTTATACCAACGACAGCACAACAGAACCACACATCGATGATCCTCGAAACTAGAGATATACTGCAACTGAATAATGTCTGTTATGTTAGCATACGTTTCAGTTGTCTCTTTGTCATACGTATCCGTGCTCATGATGGCACTGTTTTGTGTCTTCCTGCCTTCGTCTCGTGCAAGGGTGTTGTAGCGCACATCTCCAACAACGCAAGATTCATAATGTCTTACCCGAGTATCAGGACCCATTGCTAGTGAGTAAAGGGCATCATCAACTGCCTGCCCATCCTCCCGCATCTTCTTAACCTATGGTTAGAAAATGGACAAGCTGATCATCTTATGTACTCAATATATTAAAAAAACTGACAGTGCAATTCAAAAGCTTACATGGCTCTTGAACCATTTCGCAAATCCTGCCATAACCAATTTGTCAATGTTTCTTGGATTTTGCAGCAGTAACTCCTTTTTGTAGATGTTGCGCAACATAGTGATCGCGTCAAACATCTAAATATATAAGAATGTGCTACAATTTTAGTAGATTATGATGTATAAGCTGCAGTACTTAGCACTTACTTGCTGTAAGGTAGTATCTCAGGACAGTTATTCAACACATACCAAACCATTTTGTCCAAATCTTTAGGTTTGTCCTCTTGTCGACTCTTCCCTGTAACTCGAACAGAATAATCGAAAACATTAAGGCCGGGATTGTCTTCACCCACCTCTTTGCTAAGCTGATCAGCTGTTTCGATGTATTTTGAGCAGAATGTCAACGCTTCTGTAGCAATGTAGGACTCTGCAATGGAACCCTCGGGTCTAGCTCTGTTCCTAACATAGCCCTTGAAAGTGCCTAGCCGCCTTTCAATAGGGTACATCCAGCCATACTGTAGTGGACCTCTAAGTAGTGCCTCATCAAGTAGATGAACAGGAAAATGCACCATGACATCAAAGAAGGCTGGAGGATATATCTTCTCAAGGTTGCATAGGATAGTTGGTATCTTGTCTCTAAGATGCTCCAAAGCATCTATCCTGATATTTCTACTGCAGAGTTCCCTGAAGAATTGTCCCAACTCTGCAACTGCTTTGTATAAGTCAAGGCGGCCCAATCCTCCAAGAATAACAAGTAAAACCCTTTGAAGTAGGACGTGGCAGTCATGAGTTTTCAACCCTTGTACCTTGTTTCCATCTGCACTAACTCTCCTTTCAGGGTTGGAAGCAAATCCATGTGGGAATCTCACACGTGACAGGACCTCGCAGAATTCTTTCGTTTTTACCTTGTCCAAGACGTACATAGCTGGTGCCATATCCCGTGGTTTACCTTCATCTTGCACCTGCAAATCCTGTCTGATAGCCAGGTGTGTCAAATCAATCCTAGATTTTAAGGTATCTTTTGTCTTGCCTTCAATATTAAGAAGTGTGCCGATAATGTTGTCACATATATTTTTCTCGATGTGCATCATATCAAGATTATGCCGCAGATCCAAATCTTTCCAATACTCCAAGTCCCACAAAGAGGACCTGCGGGTAAACAATAATCTCTCTTCTGCCCTGCCACGCTTCCTTTTCCCTCTCCCATTACCAGGATGGTTTCCTGGTGTAATATGCTTGACCTTCTCTAATTCCACTTGCAACTCATCGGCGGTGAGCCTCTTTGGTGCATCACAGTTTTCATGCTTCGCATTGAACACATGTCTTCGGTATTTTCTAGGATGCGGCCTGTCCTTGGCAAGGAAACGACGGTGTCCAATGTAACATATCTTGCTAAGTATTGCATACGACAGCGGATTCCTGTCAAAGCGAACACATGCATTTTAACCATGTGTCATTCGCCCTGACATAGTGCCCAAAGCCGGATAATCATGGATGCACCAAATTATAACAGCACGCAGAAAGAAATCAGCTGGTGGGCTACTATATAGGTCTCGAGTGAGAACACCCCTCCATAGCTGTTGAAGTTCCTCCACAAGAGGCTCCATGAACAAATCAAAATCCTTTCCAAGATTTTTTGGACCTGGGATGAGCAAGGCCATCATGTAGTTTGATTCTTTGGTGCAGACATTTGGAGGCATGTTGTAAGGATAACAAGCACTGGCCACATGCTATATGTGGCGCTCTGGTGGCCAAATGGGTTAAATCCATCTGAAGCTAAGCCAAGTCTAATGTTTCTCGAGTCAGCAGCAAACTTTTCGTGTTTCTGATTGAAGCTTTTCCACTCACTACCATGTGATGGATGGCTCATTACATTCTGATCTCTGTACTCCTGGTTCCTAGAATGCCACAGTACATCCTCTCTTGTTTCAGCATCATGAAACAACCTCTGCAATCTTGGTGTAATTGGAAAAATGTCTCAGAACATTATGAGGAATCCTCTTCATAGCATCGCCATCTTTCCATCTTGATGATTTGCATTTCGGGCATTCACTTAAGTTGGCATAATCCTTCTAGAACAAAACACAATTATTCTTACAAACATGGATCATATCATATCCAATTCCAACTGCACGAAGGAAATTCTTCATTTTACTATAGGTGTGTGGCAGCTCAGACGCATCTGGGAAAGCTTTGTGGAAAGTAGCCAACATCGCATCGAATGATTTGTTGGTCATCCGCTTAGATGTCTTCACCTGAAGAAAGGTGACCATAGCTGAGAATGACAGCCTATTTCCTGGGGTGACAGCCACGTTGCATTGTTCTAACATGCGGGCCCACCGTTTTTCTTCTGCAGGTGAAAGTTCACGGAATGCGCGAGCATTTCGTAGCATTGTTTCAATGTTGGTCAAACTCACTGGCTCCGCCAACACCACCTCCTCCTCCTCTTCCACCTGAGCATCAGGCAGATCAAGATGGTGATCTGCTGCTTCCATGTAGTCAATAACATTGACGTTCACAGCTTCACCATGATGAACCCACCTAGTATATGTGACCGACATCCCATACAAGTGTATGATTTTGCACAGTTGACTGGGGTCTTGTAACTGAATTCATACAACTGCTACACGGGCAGAGCACATCTGATTTTGGACCATCGTACTCTGTTCTGATAAAGTTCATGAAGTTTTCAACCCCCTCGACATATGCAGCGGAGAATCTTCGAGCAGAAGTTATCCAAGTCCTGTCCATCTGTTAGACATACAAATTAGTTATTCTACTAGATATTACAGGAAAAACATATATGCTTTGTTATGAAGTCCAAAAAAATACCTAGGTCGATGTCTAAAGCTATGGCAAGATATTTGGACGAGCACATCTAAGTAACGAAATATATGTAAAGCTAATTCAGCAAACAGATTCGAGTGCTAAATTATGGCAGGCTGTTTCAGCAGTCAATGAGGCCGAGCACATAGCCATCGAACTATCGAAGGCCATCGCAGCAACAAATATCGAGTATAAAACGGTGTAGAGCTATTTCATCTAACTGATTGGCTACTAGACCATGGCAATCTACGTCACAATAAATATATGGCAGATATTTTAGCAACTAATCGGCCTTGGCATGCCATCTCAGCTAAACAGATTGAGTGCAGAACAGGGCAAGGAAGCTTCTTAAGTAGACCATATTGACTATAAACTACTTCGACAAATAGTGAGATTAACAACGTCTATCAGCTAACATTCAGCGCTACACCGACATGCACGGGGCTTCAGTCTAGAATGCACGTACCGTGGGAGAAGTTGACCACCGTGCGTCTCCACATGAACGTCACCAGCGGTGGCGGTGCTGACCGCCGTGCGCCTCCACAAGAACGTCGCCAGCGGTGGCGGCGCGGCTAGAGGACGATAGTCTATGAGAGCGTACTGTGGGAGCGAGAGGATCGCCATGTGTCCCTGTAACATCCCAAATTTTCAATTTGGAATGTTATACACTAGATCATATGCATATCATATTTTCTTGCATTTTGGTTGATCCTAGAAACTTCACGCAACTCAAGGACCCTCGGAGAGAGTTGGAGATTTCGTTATTTTCATATTTGAGAGTTTTCTCGAATTTTGAAAATAGGATCATTTGATTTATTTATTTTATCTTCAATAATTTTTCCGGTGTCAAAATATATGAGAGAGGGAATAATATGACTTTCCCAAATTTAGGAAAAAATGAAGATATAATAAATAGATCAATTTTTGTTTTCCGGTGTTTATTTGCAGTTTATTTGGATAGGGAAAAATGCGCGTTTTCGAAAATTGCATTTTAGGTCCGGAGAAAAGTTCATTTTGTTCGGCTCATTTTTAGGAGTCGGGGAAAATTTACTTTAGATTTTTCGGAGTTCGTTTAGATCTCTTTTTGTTTTTTTTTCTGCGCGAGAACCAGTTAAAAAAAACCAAAGTCCAGTGCCTTGGGCCAAAGGCCCAGCCGGCCACGGCTACGGCCAAGGCCACCGCCCCAGGGAGCCGCGCGCGCCTAGCGCTGGCGCAGGAGGCCGCCGCCTCGCCTCTTGCTCTAAACCAAATCCTAGTAGGACTTTTGTCCTACTTCCGTATATTCCTTTCTATTTCTAGATCTTTTCCTTTCCTTTTTTCTATTCCTATTCCTAGTCTAATTCTTGTCCCCTACCCCAAGTTTTGTCTCCCCTCCCCAATATAAATACCCAAGCACCCCCCCTCTAAATCATCAAACCCAAAGCCTAGAGCTCCACCACACCCCGCGCCGCGCCGCCCTAAGCCGCCGCCCGCGCCCTGCGTCACCGCCGCCGCCGCACCTTGCCCACGCCGCCGCCCTACGCCGCCGCCGCCGGAGCCCCTCACCGGAGACCTCGCCGAGGTTGCCCCGCGTCTCTTTTTCTCGGATCATTTTCTTCTAATCGTTCCGATTCTTTCCTTCTCTAAACCGTTCCGGTTTTCTAGATCGGTTTTTCGTTCGGTTTTCTTCTCCGAAACCCTAGATCGGATTCGTTTTCTTCTCCGATTTAGTTGCTTTTGGACCGTTCGCCGGACCGTTCGTCCTAACGAACGTGATCACCGGATTCTTCTAGGTTAGCGACGTCCGTTCGTTTAACCATTCTTCTTTTTCTTTTCGTCGGATTTATTCCGCGATCGCGATCTCAGATCCGATCTTCTTTCTAGTCTTTCTTTTCGCTCGTTTATCGGAATCAGGTGATTCAAGCGCCTGGAGTTTCGTCTCGAAACCGCCGTTCCGTCTAATCAACTTGAACAAGTTTTTGCTACAGTAAAATTTGACCTAGTTTCAACTTGCTAGAACCGAGTTGTTTTCTTCCGCCGTTTGTTTTTCGTTCTTTCTTTGCAACCGGAGTTCTTAAGTTGAACTACTTGGTTCGTTCTCTTGTTCGAGTTTTACCTGTGCATTAGATGAGTACTTATTGTATGCTTGTTGTTTGTCTGCGATAGATTACCCGGATTGCGCCGCTCGTTACTTCGAAACCCTAGGACTCGCGGATCATTAGCAAGGCAAGTAACACTTTGATCATACCTTTTCTACAACCCATGTTTTATTGCATTAGATCAATCCTCACACATTGCATGATTAGGATCTAATTAAATTGTGGGATGGGAAGTAGATGAGGTAGTACCTATTACCTGTATTATTATGAAACCTTTGGGAGTTACTCTACGTTTGCTTATTATGCCATGCTATGCTAGTAGACGTGGATTGGGTGAGTGATATCCATGACAGATGTGAGATTGATAATTTTAATGGTTTATCTAAGGTGGCAACTTAAACACACATCTGGGTGGATTGAGGCACCTGATGTCTATCAGGACTTGCCTGTTTTTTTTGGACCGTCACCCAGGCTCAAAGGGATCATAAGATCTTTCATGCTAGAAACTTCCGTGTGCAGCCACATGCTACTATGGGCTCTGGCATAGTTGACTAAGTTGTGCGAACTCTTACGGGGTGGACTAGCAGATGTAGGGGATGTAGGTGTACTGGTCTACCCCACATCTAAGGTGCTAGTGCTTCTGAAAGACTATGTCTCGGTCATCCGTTTCTCAAACACCATGTAGTGCGAGAAAACAAACGGAGGCGATCGAGTCATGTGGGGAAAAGTGCGCAAACCTCTGCAGAGTGTACAAACTAATCATGATTAGCCGTGTCCCCGGTTATGGACAACTTGAGTATCTAGTACTGGAATGTCATTGTGAATCTCAACATGTTACTCTAATTAATGTTGTTGGGTTTTAATTGTACTTTTAATTGGGATTGAGAATGCTGTCAACCATTCTCAATGTTTAACAACCACCATGATAGTTAAATAAACTTATTCCTTTGCAGTAGGGAAAAACTGGCTTTACGCAAAACTGTAACCATAGAGCTTTCCACCAGCCATATATGCATATAGTATAGCTGTTTCATTCCATTACTCTCTATGTGTTACTTTGCCAGCATATTCCATGTGCTGACCCGTTTTCGGGCTGCAACGTTAATGTTGCAGACTTTTCAGACGACGATTGAGGTGTTTTAGGTCGTGGCCCTATACTCAGTGATGCCGCTGGAGTTGATGGACCCATTTATCTTCCGAGTCTTCCGCTGTTATCGATATTAGATGGCCTTCAGCCATATTTATTGTAATAAGTTCTTTTTGAGCCATCGATGTAATAAGTGTGTGATTGCAACTCTGCTATAAAACCTCGATGTACTATGTGGTGTCAGCATTACTGATCCAGGGATGACACCGTAGCACAGTAGATGTGATCCATTCGGGCCAGGTCGCTACAGTCCCCTCGACGAACCGTGGCGCCGACGTATCGGCGCGGTGGGGAGGGCGGCTTTGGCGGAGCGAATGGAGTGTAGGGGGATGGGGGGGGTTAGGGAATATTATTGGCTAGTTGGCCGAAGGGCGGTTGAATCTAGGATTTGGGGGGAATTTTTGGGTGGGGGGAGGATTTTTGTGCGGCGGGCGGGGGGAGTTTGGCGCATGGTCGGTTTCTCCAAGTGCAGTCCCACGTGTCAGTGAAGAGGCAAGCCGAAGCGCATTCCGTTTGCGTGAGCCGTGTGCAGGACCAAACGTGTGTGGGGTGCAATGCGACCCCGAAAGGGGTGTTGTGAGTGTACTGCCTTTTTTCCTTTTAAACTAGGTGCTTTGCCCCCTAAAAAAACTGTTGCTTCGCACGATCCATCAATACTACTACTAGTAATCCTGTAATCCCGACTAAAACGGCGCGGCCGGGTCTTTTCCTGCGTGATATGCTGGGAGGTTGGCTTAGTTGGTTTTTTTAGGACGAGTAATGCTACACCTACGTATTCCCAGTTACGTAATTAACGTAATGTGAAACATGTGAGCTGTTGATTGTAGATTGGGGGGAGGGAGGGCCCACCACCATGAAAATCAGGGGAGGAGAGAGAGAGAGAGGCAATTTACGTTAACCCTTTCGTAGGTTCCCGTAGATGTAGAAAGATGTGAAATGCGTGAATGTGTAGTAGACGTACTATTGGAGTGCCTAAGATAAATTGTGTATGTATAGACCCTATGTGCTTATTTTACTTCGCATGTTAGCTTTGTCTCGGTTTAATAAAAAGAAGAGTTGGTGATGATGGTGTGCCTGTCATCCTGCAATATAGGCCATCCGATCTATATCTAACGGATAGGAAGGAAACTATGACAATTTACCCGCACTCCTCTCCACATTTGCAGATAAGGCCTTTCCTCGTTCATCCTTTTCTCCCACAAGATCTTGATCTTCCGTGCAATGCACGGGCATCTTGCTATAACTCCTACAATATACTATATTATTGTGAAAGTTCATATACACCGGCCGAGATTAATGCAAACACGACAGATTTTCATTACATTTCGAACTTTTATAGGATAGAAAAATAAAAGAAACCCGACCCTAAACCTATTCTACGGTGGCAACCGACATCCTCCATCTGCGATATCTATGTACGGGGGCGGGGTTCAAGACCCATAAAGTGAAGTTGCTGTCTCCGGCAAGGAAGAGTAGAACACGGGATACAAACCGGCCAGTTGGCACACCATGCATGCCCTGCCGCCTCCCATGCCCTACTCATCCTCGGAGGAGTCCCCGACCTCGGCGGTGCCGGACGTTGGACGGCGGCAAGTAGGACGCGTGGCTAACGGTGCTCCCGTCGTCGGCCGTCAGCGTGGCCACCGCTTGTGCGGTCGCGTCCCCGTCCGGCTATGCCGCTATTGCGTTGCGAGAGGCGACTTGAGTGAGGGTGGCGACCTTGAGCTTCATCCCCGGAGACAAGATCTCCCGCAGAGCGTTCGTGCTTGAGGTCATCGCGGATGTGGTGCCAGGTAGGAGGATGATGCTCTATGGTGTGGAGGTTAGCTGGGCATTGCCGCTTTAAGTAGCGCATTCCGGTGAGGCCAAGCGTCCTGGTGCGTCATTAAGTCGCCGGAGTTGGTTCCTCGGGCACCGAGCCTCTTAACGATGGCATACAGACAAACGACATGAATGCGGGCAGCTAGCGCTGGCTGGGAACGCACCGCGCGACGGCACGAGGGACGAGGGTTTTTGGTGTGCCAGGGTAGTCAGCTGCGGTCGTGGCAACGTTGGAGATGCCCTTTGCTCACATGCGATCCCCGCATGTCATTGAAAAAGCAAGACGGCCCGGCATGGTCTCAGGTCCTGAGGATGCAGTTGGCCGCGCTACACCACTTCGCGGACGCGTCCTGGCGCCCCGTACATCCTCGACGAGCCGGGTGTTGGGGTGTGTTTGGATTATGGCCAAAGTGCACCTTACCAACATTTTGGTCATGACCCAAAGATTGGTCTTTGTTTGGATGGTTGCCATTTTTTGGCATGCCAATGAACTCTAGCCAACTCTAGTTCATATTTCTTGCCATTGTCGGCCAAATCATGGGCAACCAAAACCTCAACCAAAATTTTGGCTACCCAATGCTTTGATGGGGCAACCTTGGGTACAAACCAAGCATACGGTTGGTCGTGGCACCGCACTAACGCCACCCTCAGCACACTGAAACCGACCGTGTCTAGCGACGATGAGCGTGTCGCTCACCGTGGTCGTCGTGTCCAGAGGCGGGGCTGGAGCTGCGCCACGTTGTTGGCCCCCACGACCCACATGAACGGTTGCCGGTGGCGAGGAGGTCGTGGGCTAGATCCTCCATTGGACTACTCCATGCTACGTCATCCCGACAGGTGTGCCCCACATGTTGGTTTCCCTGTTTTTCCGGCCATATTCGAGCGTCAGTGCTCCGCATTGCGCATTAGGCCTTTCACTATGTCGGCCAAGCGAGACAACTTTTTGTTTATTTGAGCCGTTCAAGTATAATCATGTGGCGTTTGCTTATTTCTCATTCCTCTTCAACCCTCTTCTCCATCGATCATGTCGCCCTCCGGTCGAGTCCATCCTCCCGGATGCCTCATTTGAACATTCCGCCGAGTATATTCGCATGTGGGCCTAGAACATGCTTGTATTTCCAATGTTTTGTAATTTGTCCAACATGCATACAAACAAATGGTTCATTTAAAGTTTCACTTTGCCTCTACTACGTGTCGCTTCGCGTATTAGTTTTGACATCCCATTCGGTTCATGCCTC
The DNA here is from genome assembly GCF_003073215.2 of Triticum urartu. Taxonomy (NCBI): domain Eukaryota; kingdom Viridiplantae; phylum Streptophyta; class Magnoliopsida; order Poales; family Poaceae; genus Triticum; species Triticum urartu. The sequence continues at coordinate 123,620,683 of NC_053022.1, forward strand.
GACACATGTTGATGAGATTGATTGATGTTCAGAGATCAATTGCGTGTCGTGCAAGGAGATAAAGGTTTTGTCTGTTTCTATGATAGAAATGACCCGCGGGGGGGGGGGGGGGGGGGGGGGGGGGGGGGGTCTGTGGGGATCAGAGGGAGTATATTGTCCGTTCATAAGCGAAACGAACGTATTGTACCCACCCTAGTCCTCTTTCAATCGATCAAGATGAAATCGAGAGAGAACGAGTGGGGGCATGTGTGACACCTAAGGCGGATTCAAAATCTTGAACCGGTGATCATAGCATCCGCAAATCATATATAAAGGGTATTCAATGTTTGTTTTGTTTTTGAACGTACTATATACTCCCTCTTATCCTTTCTAGTTTACATATAAGTTTTATGTGCAGTCAAAGTATCTCTACTTTGATCAAAAAAGTATCAACATACAACAATGCCCAATCAATATCGTTAGATTTGTAAGTACTCCTAGATTTGTACTCGAGATGGTTTCCAATTTGTTTTCAACCATGTGAATGTGCTTGTTCTCACGCATGCTCTTCCTGCTAGGATTTCTCCACGTATAGCCAGTCCAATAGTACCTTTTTTTAAGATCCCTATCCAATAGTACTAGTGGAGTACTAACAACCACTACTAGGGAAAACCTTATACACAGAATCTTAGCAGCAGCGCGGCATAAAAACAGGCGCTGCTGCTAAGTAGTAGCAGCGTGGCTACGGAAAGCTCGCTACTGGTGCAAACTTAGCAGTAGCGCGTGACGCTTAAACCGCGCTGCTACAAAAATCCACCGACAGTACACAACGACATAAGTTTACCAGTAGCGCGGCGCCAGGGAGCCCGCTGCTGCTAATGCCATAGTAGCAACACGCTTTTTTGTCACCTTGCTGCTGCTAATTTTGAAATTGTGCACAGGGTTGGCCCGTTTAGCAGTAGCGTGTGACAGGAAAGCGCGCTGTTGCTACGCTCTTAGCAGCAGCGCGCTTTCTCTCCCGCGCTACTGCTAAGACGCAGCACCCACCACCTTTTCCACCTCCCCCTCCCCACCTCCTCTCCTCCCTTTCCCCTACCTCCCACATCCTCCCTCTCTCACACTTCTTCTTCCTCAATACTTCTCCCCCCATTACTCTCCCTCTTCTACCTACCTTTCTCTCTCTTCATTACTCCTAGCTATAACTACACCACCTCCATTAATTCATCTCCTTTCTCTTTTTCCTCCCCCCTCCACTAGTTGAAGTTGTCTCCTCCCAAATTAGCTAGCTAGGTAGATGTAGCATTTAGTTAAGTGACCTATTTTCCCCCTAACTAGATCTTTCTTTGTCGAGAAGAGCTTTGTGCACTTTTGACCTCCCCACATCATCATCTCCACCGTGTGCTCGATCTCGTGATAGAGGTGTGATTAATATTTCATGCTTTTGCAAAATGGAAATATGTTTATGCATGTGTGTGTGATATTTTTATGGAAATTGTGTCTGTGGCATGAGTTGACGCCAAATTGTGCATTTGAGTTGCCTATGTTTTGCCGAAATGTCGATTTATTTCCATTTCGCCGAATTCCGGGCAAACTCTAGATCTATATATGTCCTATTTTTAAGGAAGGTCATGCGAATTTTTGTATGACTTTGATGAGTGCACGCATTTTTATAATCAATTTGTTTATTATTACCGTGCAGAGTTGACGATGGTCAATGGAACGATGGTGGACAGGTGGTTGCGGTCGGCGGTGCAGGACATGAAGGAAAATAACCTGACAGAGGTTCTATGTCCATGTCGAAAATGCAAAGGAATAGTTTGGCTTGACCCCCATGTCGATGGTCGTGTCGAAGCGCACCTGCTCATGACTGGTTTCATGGATGGCTATACTCGGTGGATAACTGAAGATGAGGATGACGATGTTGAGGATGCCGATGGGGCAGGCAATGATGACACGGGGCAAGATGAAGAGATGATCGATAATGGCAGCGGGGAAGAGGCCGGACATGGCGGCGGAGAAGGGGCCGGACATGGCGGCGGAGAAGGGGCCGGACATGGTGGCGGAGAGAACGACATGGACTCCACGCAGCAGAGTTTGTCGGTACTAAGTTCAATCGTGCAGGACCCTCATGTTCAAGCATTGCTTCGCAAGGAGACGAGAACTGAGAGAGCTGCTTCTAGAGAGGAGGCTAAGCTGGAGCAACTGGTGGTAGACTCGAACACTGCATTTTATGATGGTTGCAATCCTGAGGTGACCCACTTGAGTTTCACGCTCCAAGTGCTGAAGACGAAGGCTAAAAACAAATGGACCGACACTAGCCTCGATGAGCATCTCAAGTACCTAAAGGATGTTCTTCCCGAGGGTAATCTATGTCCTAGTAGTGTTGATGAGGCCAAGAAGATCGTGTGCCCTCTTGATCTGCCACACGTTAGATACCATGCATGCATCAACGATTGCATAATTTATCGGAAGGAGCACGCGGAAAAAACAAGTTGTCCGGTGTGCAATGCTTCTCGATACAAGAAGGCCGGGAAGAAATGTCCCCAGAAAGTGGTATGGTACTTACCGATCACTCCCCGTCTCTAGAGGTATTTTGTAGATCCCAAGGAAGCAAAGCTAATGCGCTGGCACGCGGAGAGGAAGAAGCCCGACGATGGAGATGATCCGAAGCTGAGACACGTCAAGGATGGAAGCCAGTGGAGAGCATTGAACAGCTTCTATCGGTATTTTGAATGTGATGCAAGGAACATCGTGCTCTGCGCGTGTACCGATGGCATGAATCCGTTTGGCAACCAGAGCACCAACCATAGCACATGGCCCATGTTTGTATGGATGTACAACCTCCCCCCTGGTTGTGCATGAAATCGAAGTACATTCACATGAGCATGCTTATTCAAGGGCCGAAATAACCAGGAAATAATATTAATTTGTATCTGGGGCTACTTCAGGAGGAGTTAGACACGTTATGGAAAACACCGGCCAAGACATGGGACGCCAGCAAAGGCGAGTATTTCAACATGAGAGCCGCGCTGATCACGACAGTGCACGACTATCTTGGTTACGGATATGTGGCAGGTCAGGTGTGCCATGGATATTGCGGATGCACGCGGTGCATGGATGATACGACATCTCAGCAGCTAATGTCAAGGAAAGATGGCGGGTCTGGGAAAATCGTGTACATGGGGCATCGAAGATGGCTCGAACAGGACGACCCATGGAGAAACCGTGGAGATCTATTCAATGGTCACGCTGAGCATCGAGGACCTCCACGTAAGCGGAGTGGTGCCGAAATTGATGAGCTGTTGAAAAACTGGAAGGAGTGCCCCGCGCCGGGAAAGACGATGAGAAAGGCGCCGGAGCCGCTGCTGAAGGTATGGAAGACGAGGTCTGTGTTCTGGGACTTGGAGTACTGGCACAAACTCGATACACCTCATTGCCTTGATCAAATGCATATCTGTAAGAATGTCCTTGAGAGCTTGCTCGCAACACTGATGAACATGCCGGATAAGACCAAGGATGGGCCGAAGGCAAGAAAAGACTTGCAAGATTTGAAAATCAGGGAAGATCTGCACATGCTGCCCCGTAAAATGTCAGACAAGATAGAGACGGAGATAGAGGCACGGGAGAAGAAGGGCAAGGAAATAAAGAATGAGGATTATTGCCCCCATTCTTGCTTCACCTTAAGTCAGGCTGAGATCAATCAATTCTTTAAGTGCCTTACCGGAGTCAAAGTTACTTCCGGTTACTTCCGGTTACTGTGGCAAGATAAGTCACCTTAAGTTCAGCGGGATGAAGTCTCATGACTGTCATGTGATGATGACGCAGATATTACCTGTTGCCCTTAGAGGGATAATGGACAAGCACGTCCGTGACACGCTTATTGGTCTCTGCAACTTTTTTGACGTCATCTCTCGAAAGTCGATCAGTGTGAAGCAGCTCCGAAGGCTACAGGAAGAGATCATTGTGATACTGAATGAGCTTGAGATGTACTTCCCGCCCGCGTTCTTTCACGTGATGGTGCATCTGTGTGTCCATATTGTGGATGACATAATAGACCTGGGGCCGTCATTCCTGCACAACATGATGCCGTTTGATAGGATGAATGGGATCATCAAAGGATTCGTTCGTAACATGTCCCGTCCGGATGGAAGCATCGTCCAGGGCTATTTGACACAAGAGTGCATCTCTTTCTGTGAGAATTTTCTATATGGCGCAGACCAGCCGCCTGGTGTTAGTGTTGGTTTGCCCATTAACAAGCACGATGGGAGGCTCGAAGGAGAAGGTCACTGCAACGGTCGCAGGGAACTGCACGTGGCATACTCAGATCAACGCAGCGACTTTGACAGAGCAAACTTGGTAGTGCTACAACACCTAGACGAGGTAGATCCTTTCGTGGCACTGCACAAAGAAATTATCGCAAAGAAGTATCGTGACCGGGGGGTATGTAGGACGGACGCCGAAGTTACTAGAGAGCACAACTCCACTTTCCTGCATTGGTTCAAAGAGCATATTATTGCTAATCTCCCGGAGGAGGGCTCTAAGGACGGATTGCTCATATACGCCTTAGCACATGGCCCCTCGCCCAACCTCGTAACCTATCAGGCATATGATATCAACGGATACACATTCTACACAGAGGCCAAAGATATGGACAGTGATGAATATCAGAACTCAGGGGTGATGATGGAATGCATGACCGGCAGCGACAACGGCGCAACTAAACGATTTTATGGAAGGGTCGAGGAGATCTAGGAGCTTGACTACTCTGGACTGCACAACACGACGATGTTCCGTGTCAGATGGGCTAAGAATGTCGAAAGAGAAAGCCGGATTTTCACTACCATGACTATACCCGACGCCAAGAGCGCTACCGTGAATGCTATCGCAAAAAACGAGCCATGGGTACACGCTAAGCACGTGACACAATGCTTCTTCATAACCGACCCATGCAATCCCAGTCGTGTTGTCGTGAGGAAAGGCAAAAGAAACATCATTGGAATGGATGGAGTCGCCAACGAGGAAGACTATGATCAGTACGGCAACCCAATGAGGGAAGATGACGATGATGATGAAGTATACGTCAAAAGAAGAATCAATACTATATTACCAAAGAAAAATCATACTCCATGGAAAAGGCAAAGTCACAATGAGGGGCTCAATTATTCTTCGATGAACAAGAAGGGAAAGAAGCTGACTCAAAAATGAAAATGTCAGCACTGAGGAATCGGTCAAATGATGTAATATATATATGTTCCTATTTTGTATACACACTTAATTAGCCATTATTATGCATGGGTCCAATGATGTAATATATATGTTCCTATTTTGTATACACACCTAGCCATTATTATGCAAGGGTCCAATGATGTAATATATATATTCCTATTATGCCGAGGAAAAGAAAAAAGGGAAACTGGTTATAGCAGTAGCGCTTTAGTGAAAAAGAGCTACAGCTAGTCAAGGTAGCAGTAGTGGTTTCTGCAGAAAATCGCTATAGCTGCTCGTAATAGTAGTAGCGCGTTTCGTGTAAACGCGCTACTGCTACGTCCACTTAACCCAAAATTCTCCCTCTCCCTGCTTCATCCCACCTCTTTTCCCCCAAATCCCCACTCTCTCTTCCCCGGCCCCGTCGCACCGCCGCACCCGCCCCCGACCTCGGCGCGCTCGCCCCCGACCCCGCCGCCCCCGACCCAGGCGCGCTTGCCCCCGGTGCCGGCGCTCGCCCCCGACCCGTCGGCCCTCGCCTCCCTCCTCTGCTTCCTCCCCTCCCAACCTCGGCCGTCGTCGGGCCTGCCTCCTCGCCCTGCACCCTCTGTAAACCAACCCCCTCTCCCTCTCTCTGCTAGCTAGGGTTAATTTACTTAGGTTTTAGTTATGTTAATTAGGTTATCTATTTAGTTATGAATTTAGATAGGTTTCAAAATTTGCTGAATTTATATGCAAATTTGAACTGGACATGTGATATGTGGATATGTCATGTTTTGGTAAATGATCCGAGTTGCCTATGTTACGCCGAAATGTTGATTCATTTCTGTTCCGGTGAATTTCAGGCGCTTGATATGTCCATTTTTTAGCAAAGGTCATGCCGAAATTGTCCTCGTGCCTTATCATCCAAAGTAAGTCAGTTTTGAACAACCCTTTCATACATTTCAATCATTCCTTCTCTCTCTATGGGGAATAATTTGAGGTGTCTTTTCCCCGCAGCAACGGGCGCGCCGTCCTTATCGTTCTTTATCCGCAAGTCTCCCACGCCGTGTATTTTGACCCTTCCAGAGACTACGAGAAAAAAGACTACACCCACATAATGAATATTCTAGATGATGCTCTCCAAGGCTTCAGCTTTAGAGGTGGCCACATGCAGATCAGGAAACAAAGGAACAAGAAGATGGGTTTCGCGCATAAAACTAACTTCTCCTGCATCCAAGTCCCAAAACCAAGCAAGAAGGATGGATTCTACATCCTCCATCTCATGATTCAGTTCAACACGGATCACCAAAAGCTTTGCATGAGAAGCAAAAATGATGATCATATCCACAAGTGGCTAGAATCTCATGGAGAAGCGGATTATAAACTTAGAGATGACTTCCTTCGCATCCAAAGCGACATTGCGACGATCATCATGAAAGAAGTCGTCAATGAGAAGGGGATGTTCCACCATGGCCCTATATCGCGAGCTGACGTCCGAACTCGCATAGGCATGCAACGTCTAGACCTCACGCCGCTCAAGAAGCTAGGGTCCATCCTCGATGATATGGAAGTATGGAACTTCTAGTGATTTATGATGCCGATGATGATGATATGTGTCGGTTGAACTTGTATACTATTTGTAGCGATGCAACTTTGTGATGTCCATGATCCCTGCCGAACTTGCGTAATGCTACTTTGTTAGTTTGCGTACGATGACCTGCGTACCTCTAGTTAATTAATTTGCGTACTGTATGTTGCATCTAGTTGCTAACCCTTTCTTTTTCGGTGTTCTCTAGTATATTTTGTTGCATATATATGATTGTACATCCTCTTCATGAACATGCATCTCTAACAGGTACCTAGTTTCTTGATGGCGAGATGGAACTGCTATGTCGTGTACAAAGGGAAGGTTCCGGGGGTGTACAACGAGTGGCATGAGTGTCAGGTGCAAGTGAATGGGTTCTCGGACGCTAGCCATAAAGGCTTCAAAAGCAGACAAGAAGGAGAAGCTAGTTACTTGAGGTTCACGCTAGCGCGAGAGAGGACTCGTAACCGCCATCTCATGTACTGCATAGTTCCGCTCTCACTCATAGTGATAGCTCTTCTCGCGTATACCTTTGTTTAGATGGATGACATTGTAGTTGCAAGTATTCGAGACTTGCATGTATCGCTATTTTCGAGATGATGACAAGATACCACTTTGTGTTGGATGATGATTATGACGAGACTATTTGTATGTATATGCTATGATTACATTTGTGGTCTCGCAGGCATTTGTATGTGTATCATGATGACATTTGTATGTGCTAAAGATTCTTCTATAAAGCCTGTTCAAATACAAAACAAATATGCCGAAAAAACAAAAACTACTAAAATTAGCAGTAGCGAGTGGAGAAAAGTTAGCAGCAGCGCGGTTGTAGCAGTAGCGCGCACAGGGGAAGCGCGTTATAGCTATTAGCAGTAGTGAGGTTCCTTTAAGCGCGCTGCTGCAACACTTGTGTAGCAGTAGCGCGGGTGGACCAGCGCTACTGCTATACGTTAGCTGTAGCGCCTTATTAGTAGCACCGGCCCCCGCGCTACTAAAAGGCCGAAAACCCACGCTGCTGCTAGGCTTTTCCCTAGTAGTGAACATCTGTACTAGAGTATGCACTGCTCATAGTAGTACACCCTCCTTCCATTTATATAAGGCCTATGTGGAGGAGAGAGATGTGAAAAAGTAAGGGGAGTATGCTTTGTGTAAGTTGCATGTCATATATTATTACTCTAACATTTGGTCAAAGTTAGCTTCGAAAAACACATTAGGCCCTGTATAGTAAATGGAAGGAGGGAGTAGTAGTGGAAGTGGATCCTCTGACGTAGGTATCCCTACCTTACCCTCCCTTTCGGTCACTTACTGGCGGACCCCATGCTTGCTAGGCCCTGCATGTCAGTTACTCGATGGGTTCGGCCATGTCAGGGTATCCTCATCCGTAGTATACTCCCTCTGTTTTTATTTACTCCGCATAAAATGAAGGGAGTGGTAGTATAAAGGACGCGGGCGGCGGAGGGGGAGGGACGTCGGTTTGCTCTCAATTGCGGTCCCACAAGCGAGCGAAAACGCAAGACGAAGCGTGTTCCATTCAGTGAGCGACATGGTGGGTCCATCTTGTCGAGCTGCAACGCGAACGCGACAAGAGCGATGTACAGTCAAAACCGATTGACCGGTCGTCACCGGAACCCGTATTCACACCAGAACCTTCGCTACTCGGCCTACGCCAGTCACTGCCCTAAAACCACACCTAATCTCCAGCCCCTTCCCCCCACCTTTCGATCCCCTAGCCCGCATCAAGCGTCCCCTAGTTTGCCGGAAAGCCATGGTGCACCACAAGATCACGTACTACAAGATGCTGACGCCGGAGCACCGCGCAGAAATCGCGGCGGCGGTCTGTGCCACAGACCTCCGTTCCCAAGCTCGCTTTGCGGCAGGCCAATCCCCGAGTTCTCTGGAGCCAAGCTACAAGGAGGAGGAAGCCCATCCAATGTTCATGGCGGAGGTCGCGACGTAGAAGGCCCCCGATGGGTATGAGACGATGGACGTCGACTTCGTGCCAGTGTCCGAGTCCCCCATGGTGCAGGTGGACCATCGGTTCAACCTGGCGATACTAAAGGAGGACTGGGAGGCAGAGGATCAACTCGACGCGGAGTGCGCGCATGCCGCTGCCATCGAGTCTCTCCTGCAGGTGGAACCGGATGTCGTGGATGTGAACCGGGCAGTGGAGGCTCAACTTGAGGCGAAGCGCGCGGATGCCGCTGCCATCGAGGCCCTCCTGCAGGCGGAACCGGACGTCCTGGACTTGAACCGGGCGGCAGAGGATCAACTCGACATGGAGCGCGCGGATGCCGCTCTCATCGAGGCCCTCCTGCAGGCGGAACCGGATGTCCTAGACTTGAACTGGGCGGCGGAGGCTCGACTCGACGCGGAGCGCGCGGATGCCGCTGCCATCGAGGCCCTCCTGCAGGCGGAACCGGACATCCTTGACTTTAACCGGATTGTGCTCTCATTCGTGTAGAGCACCCGCATGCTCCGTGTGAATGAGTAGCTGGAGGCCGAGGACAACCACGATGCGGAGACACACGTCGGCAGCTACGGCTGGTTTGCGCCGGCAGCCAAAGACGAAGAGGCCGTCTCGTTCCACGAGCAGTGATAGTTTTTCTTTATGTTGTTGTTTTTATGGATCTTTTGCTGTGTAAAAACATATATTGTTATGCAAGTCGCCTGACTTGGGTCAGTCTACCATTTCGGGCGGTTGGATGAATATCCTACGTCTCCTAACCCTTCTTCCTCACCTCTTCTTCTTCCCCAACAGAACACCGCACGGACCGTACGGATACTCCCCAACATGCGATTGGATAAACATACTCTATGAACGAAAATTATGTGTCAGCGGTAGGATGGCTGAGTCTGGTTTGTTCACATGCGACAACACGTGTCCGTGAGGGTGCGTTCCCTTGGTTGGGTTTGCGGCATGCAGGAGCGACTGTGTGAGGGTGCGGTGCGGCCGCGGCGTGCAGGAGCGACCGTATGAGGGTGCGGTGCAACCGCGACAGCCATGCACAAGTGTACCTCCTTTTTATTTTGAAAACTTTAGGCAAGCTTGGAAAAATGTGTGGTGAAGTATGGCAATGCAAGGCCTAGACCCAAACAGGATAAGTACGTACTAGGAGTACTAGTGTTAAAAAAGAAAGGCGGGGTTTTCCTTCGCGGGATTAATCGATACAAATCCTTGTTTCACATGTCAATTAATGCATATTTTTTCTGCAAAGCCCAAAGAGCTAACCATCTCACTCATCATTGCTTGATTAATGCAGCACCATGCAAACCAACCTTCTCACTTCCGCATGCATGGAGGGGATATTAATGTCCTTGGTTGCTAGTATACTCCCTCTGTTCTTTTTAGTTTTCATATAACTCAACGCACGCATACCAAGCATACCACCCCGTGCATTATTTTGGACAATTTTACACCTGCATGCAAGGACCTAGAGAAATGTATGGCTCTTAATACGCATGGAGTCATTGGCTCCTTTTCCTTGATTCCTGCTTGAGTCTTCTTGGATTCTCCGCAAGCACGCTTCCCCTGCCTCTTATATGCATGCTGCATGCATGCGTTTGGTCTGTCATCACTCCCGGGCTGCATGCACAGCTATAAAGCAAGGGTAAAAAACCCCATCAATTTTTCCTCGATTAGTGTTAGTGGCCTTTTGCAAATTGTAATTTTGATATACTGGCCTTGTGTACAAAAAAATGGAGGTAGTAACTATTATATTTGACTTCCTTCCCCATTGCGGTGACGTCGACGATATCTCGAACATTGTGGTTTGGCGAAGTGCGTTTGACCAAGAACACCATTGGGGGAGACCACGAATATCTCGAACGTTGTGGTTTGGCGAAGTGCGTTCGACGGAGAACACCATTGAGGGAGACCACGGTAAGTCATTCGCAAGTGCCGCCTGCAAGACGAGACAACCACCTTATTTGCATCCAGGAAGTCCGTTGAACCAAAGGACACGTAAATGTACTAGTACTACTAGTACACAATAGCGTCGTCCGTCCAGCTTAGTGTGGTGAGATGGTTTCTCGAAGAAGACGATGGAGAAGCGGAGTCAACAAAGAGTGAAATGATGGTTGCTTCGTTCGTGCTTTGTGATTTGATGCCTCACTACTTTGTGATTTGTGATAGAAGGGACAGGGGAGTAGACTCTGTGCTCTATAATGTACATGCGTCCAAGCACAGGAGAAAGAGGAGAAATGTTGCATTTTTCTATTCCTTCAATCAATCAATCAGGGTGCTTCGGTTCTATCCTTTTGGCTTTGGCAACACCATCCACAATGGTTCCCACGATGCCAAAAGCTATTTTCACATTTGGCTACACATTGTGGATGCCCTTAACCATACCACTTGGTTTTGCTCCTGTGTGCTATCTATACAAATCTCAATTACATTGATCTAAAAAATTATAGAATCAAGATTAGGAAAAGGAGGTGATTTTGCCGCGCGGATGGCGGGGGAATTTTCTTATTTTTAGAGGACATTCTCCTGGCGGTTTGCTAACATGCGGTCCCATGTGTCAGTGCTTTACCAAGCCGATCCGCGTCCCACATGAGGCAGAACAATGGCATAAGCAACACGTGGTTAACTTGAAGAAGATGAGGGAGAAGCGGATTCAGCAACGAGTGAAATGATGGTTGCTTCGTCCCTCCAACTTCCTTTTTAGCATTATTACTTTGTCCCTCCAACTTAACTGCAGGAAAGGTGCAGCTTTGTGATTTGACGCCTCATTGATAATTACTACGCCGGCGCCATGACTGGGTGCTTCACCCCGGCGGCTCTGCACTGTATTCCGGTATGGCACGTGGACCTGGTAGCTTGATGTCCCACATGTAGGCGAAAGGGACTAGAAGATTTATGAAAGCGAGCGCTCCACTCTTACGACGGAGGAGTACACGACACGACGGCCCAGTGAACTGTCACTTGTACTGTATAGTACTATAGTTTTGCAGTTTCGCACGATCCATCGATACAAACCCGATTAAACAGGAAAGGGCAGGATTTTTCCCGCGCGGTATATGATACTGGCCATACATTTCAAAGGCAATTTTAATGTATGCAAACTGAATAATTAAGTAACAATATGATATCTAGTAAAACTAAAAACACATATGATTTATTGTGTTAGAGTGTAGTAGTAGTGTTGTATTGCATAGTTGTTAGATGTAACATGCGAGAACATGTAGAGATGTAGTTTTGGAGGGCCTATAGAGAGAAAAGCGTAATACGTTCATCAAACTTCAGAATAAGGTGATTACGGTCACTATATACATTTTGCGGTGATTATACGGTCACTTGCTCATGGTTCAGCATAGGATTGCACTCTGTTGACCCGCCAAATAGTCTGCGTGGCACCATGTTGACTAGTTAAATTGACCATGTTCCTTGTGGGTCCCACCTGTCAGTTCGCATAGGGAAAAGGTCAAATAAACACAAATTTACGCAGGCGCGACAAGGCTCCAACCCGTGCGCGGGAATCACCTGGTTGTGTATGTGTCTGTCAGGGCCTAATGTGTGCGCATGCACGTGTAGGTTGAGCACTTGAGCGTGAGAGTGTGTGTTGGTCGTGTGGTGTACTGGTGTATGCATGCATGCGTGCGTGTGTGCGTGTGAGTGTTGCGTGCGTGCGTGGCTACGTGTGTACGTGTGAGTGTTGCGTGCGTGCGTGGGTGCATGTGTTCGTGTGAGTGTTGCGTGCATGCAGTTTGTGTGCATGCATGCGTGTGTGTATAATCACCACACCAGCTCCTGTGTGTTAAAACAGACGGCTCGGCATATCAATACAAGGCCACCTTGTTCGTTGTGCCCGCAGTCATGACTTCGAACCACCGTACAATATTTTTTTCTCGTTTGTTTTCATTCTTACTAGCAAGATGCCCGTGCATTGCACGTAACATCAAGATGCATTTGTATGACTAGTTTATCTTGTGAGAGAAAAGGATGAATGAAGGCCTTATTTGCAAATATGGAGAGGTGTGTGGGTACCTTTTTGCAAAATTTCCATAGTTTCTTTCCTATCCGTCAGATATAAATCGGACGGCCTATATTGCAGGATGGCAGGCACACCATCATAACCAACTCTGTTTTTATAAGAGTGTAGATGTAGAGTAGATACAAGCCGACAGGTGGGACCGATGGTAGTGAGATAATGTGATGCAACACTAGAGGTGCCACGTGGAGCGTTTAACTAGTCAACTAGTCGTGTCTAGAGCCAATACAGAGTTGTACGGTGAGCCCGTGACCGTATAATAACCACAAAATTTAAATGGTGACCATAATGAGTGGATTCTGAAGTCCAATGTATGTATCATGCTTTCGCTTTATATATAGTATAAAAATATACAAATTCACAGTGCGTAATAAATATCATTGTGGGCACCATGCAATGCAAATTAGCGTTCATACTCCTCCATATAACTTTGTAATGTTGTATATATGTAGAAATTCTAAAATAATTTTTTGGCCACACTTTATTTAAAAGGAATGTTGTATGCGAAGTAAACATGAAGAGAGGGCTTTTTAGATCAATGGGGTATGTGATGTGACATGTGTGAATGTGTAGTTGATGCATTTGGGAGGGCCTAGAGAGGTATGTGTGTGTATTACGTATTCGAGAGAGGCATGGATAGATGGGCCGGCAGGGGGGGGCATGGGAGAGATAGAACGAGAAATGAGAGTGGTCTAGAGAGAGAGATGAATATGACGTCACGGCAAGAGATTCCTTTGAGTGTGTATATGCAAGGGGGGAGTGGATAGAGGCATCGGGAGAATATTTTTGTGTGTGTGGTGTCTGTGTTGGTATGTGTGGGTGTGAGAAGATAAGGAGACGTGGGGGCAGAGGGTGTGTCACCGCGTGAGCTCAGGTGGGCCGAGGTGAGGCCCTTTGTTCGGTTCCGTCCTGTGCCACATTGGTCGGCCCGTGACGCATTAAAGGGAGATCCATGGATGACTAGTCGTACAAGACAAAGATAGCATAATTATGAAGGACTCTGTGTCCACTGACAAAGCCGGCTAGGATTTGTAACCCTAGGTTCTCGGACTAAGGTAACCCCTTTATCTCTGATATTAAAATTCATCCAACCTAGCTTTAAGGGGCATCCTACAGAATGCTCTGCTAGAATCATACTCGTCGATTAGGAAGAGAGGTGTGAGACAATGCGTGAGAGACATACCTAAAGATAATGTTCATACAGGAGACACATAGGCAAGTCTATGTATATAGAAAGGGTCGATGGGGATTGTGCGTGTGTATGCTTGCGAGAGGAAGAGTGCTTGTGATAAAGGTTAGTGAAAACAATCATAAATGGTTACGAGAGGGAGGGAGGGTTATATCGAGAGCATGTGTGCGAGAAAGACACCTCGGGAGAGAGTGTGTGAGCATGTGTGAGAGACCACCGATGGAGAGTGAAACTACACATAAAAGACTGTTGTACACATTGATTATAAAGATATAAATTGCATCCAAATATTGGGATGGGATCATGATATTTGCAGTTCGCGTAAGGAACGGTCATTGATCCATCAGACATCTAGATTCTGTCGAATTTGAGCATGTCTATGTTATTATTCGACACAATTGATCCACATAGTTAGTATTTTGAACTCCAGACAATGCATCGCTTTAGCAATCGAATATAAATGTGAGTATAGTTCATGTTGTGTGTGTAAAGCACATTATACATACGAAAGTTACACAATGAACATTATAAATAGCTACCTATGAACTAGCATACATTTGAATTCAACTTAAGGTGGTTTAAAAAAATCGAATTCAACATGAAGGCCACTCAATTATTTGAATTTGATATCATGGCATTTGTAAAACATACCTAAATTATGGGGGCACCAATCTTTGCTCTGATTTTGTACATAATAGCATATGTAGTCGCGTACAAAATAGATTCAAATTTAGCTCCACCATTCCAAAATAATTGTAGTTATAGGATTTTCAAGTGTCAAAATTTCAAAAAGAAGCGGATAATTTAATGAGGTTTTCGAACATACAAGGTCAAATTTAACGTTGTCTATTTAGGTCAATCCTCAAAGTTCAAGAGTACTCTAAACATGAATGCTTGTGTTTCAAAATTTCGAACGAAACGCCAAAAGATCCTCTACTCGCATGAAACCGCGTGAGACCAATGTTTGGTAGTACAAGGAAATTACTTTTCTAATAACTCTGACCCGTGAAACCTACCGCCTTGACGTCCAAAGGTCTAAACCGGGGTAGGTTTGTAGCTTCATCTAGACGCCACACAACCGCCTCCGAAAAACATTCATACACAATGGCCGCCTAAGCACACATGCGCGTGGCCGAAATCGCTCCCGCCCACTATTTGGGACACCTGGGATTACCATCCTACCCCCGACCGCAGTTGGTATGAAATTTAAGAGGGGCCAAAGTTTGTACTTTCCCCAAATTTCAAACAAGTGCGGCCCATCTTCTATTCAAAAAAGCCAAAAACAAGCGCGTCCCAGACCGAAACATGGTTCTCCCCCCGCCCACCCGTCCGATTCCCCATTTGTACTCCGTGAGTGCAAAAACTACCTCTCCACCAGCCGGGAAACCCCGGCATCCTCCGTCCGCCACCCCATCCCACCCATCAACCGCCGCACTCCTCCATCATGCTGGAGCCGATACCCCGACGTAGTCGTCCACCGCAACCTCAACCACAACACCCTCCATGGCTAGTAGTTGAAGCCGAGGCCGAGCCGTCCGTACCCGAGCTAGTTCAACCACGCCGTCCTGTGCCTCACCGCCGCCGCTCCAACTTCGCCACCCTCCATCGCACCGGAGCTGTTCCTGCTACACTGTCCTTCACCGCCTCAGATTTGCTTCCCCTCCGCCGATATACGGTGCAACACAATCAACAATTTGGCCATGGGTTTGTCTAAGGATCGACGGTTCTCCAAAACATCGGTTCCCCCGGGAGAAAAAGAAGATCACCGCGACATATGGAGGAGACTACACTGGCAACCGATAAGGGTACTCCTCTTCCCTTATCCGTGCAAATCTTACGTGTCTGCTTGCACGGTATTCATCCCACAGAAGACACTAGTTGACCACTTATTCTTGATACTAGATGTTCCTAGTAACTCGCGATGCACAAGGTTTCTCCTCATATACTATTTCACCTTAGCTAGAGGTCCATCGCCCCCCTGAATTTCAATTCCTGGTCAGTTGATTCCCAATTAACGGAAGCATTCCTCGGCATAACTGGCGCTAGTCCACCTATTACGCCGGGGAAGCAGCGCCTCGGTGTTTATCTTAGGGGCGTGTGGGGCCTAGAGCTACCGACGCCCGATCTGGAGGTCGGCCGGGATTAAAGGGATGGCCTGGGGGCGCTGCCAAGCATGGCGGTGGTGTGAGGTCGAGGGAAGGGCGGGGCGGCGGAGGCAGGGGTTTGGGCCGGTGGTCGCTGGCGGTTCGAGAAAGATCGTCAACAGTGACTGGCGGGAGGTAGACGAAGGCCATGTGCCCGTTCCTTATAGATCGGATAGTTCATTAAAAAAAATTGACTGACCTATTTATTTTCAGTCGACTGTTATCTTGATATGACCACATGTGGTGGTGTGCTGGAGGAGTACCTGCATTTCCTGTGCTCATATATTGCAAAATCATACGGAGTAGAATCTAATTTTGTTTTCCATGCAATGTTGTAGAGTTATCATATGTCTCCTGTCATTTATTTTTCAGCCACCTGCTATCTGCTACTTTTACAATGCACTAGTTCTGCACACACTTCACCCATACTCTCACTATTGTGTTTTTATGCAAGGGTATTTCAGAGTCTGCCTCGAGAGAAGCAGAAAAGACAAGAGAGAAGTTGCTCCAGCTTTCTACGTGGGTAAGCACGACACATTACAATGCTATAAAGGGTGCAGTGTCAGCAGATGGAGACAGTAAATGTTTCTCTGGAGTTGATGACCTCTCTAGCAATGAACCACCATCCCAGGTGCTTGCTTTAACTTCGCGGTGTTATATGTGGTTGCATGTTCCATATGGTGTCTAGCTTGTATTCGAAAGGTCGTAGTTGGTCTTTATTAAGATAAGGAAAGATATTTTTTACATGAACTACCATCCCATGAGCACCAGAAGACAAATAGCTAGTCAGGGCACTGGCCGAGCCAGTGACAAGCCCAGCAAAGACAAGCATCACCTGGAAGCCAACTAAAAAGCCGCGATGGTGGCGAAGCAGCCCGCCTCCCACCAGGCTCTCAGGTCCTAGATGATCATGCTCACCACTCCAGCCAGATGTCTAGCTTGTATTGCTTCCAATTTGGTTAAATTGCATCTTCTTAGCTTACACATTATACCTTTGAATATGACATGCCTTTCTGTTTTTGGTACATACTAGTACATCTTTGTATTAACCATGTTCTTACATCAAACTAATGTTCTTGTGTATCCCTCATCAATCACTTATGGTGAGGCAGTCAGGCAAGTGGCCTACTCATTTAAAGAATGCAGCGTCAGCCTCCCGACATGATTCTCAAGAAACAACAAGGCTAGATGAAGATAGTGAACGTAGCTCTGTAGTTGATTACCGCATTTCCCCTACACTAGCATCGCAGGTGCTTGCTCTAACTTGGTAGCGTGATATGTGGTTGCATGTTGCATATGGTGTCTAGATTGTCATTCTTCCAATCTGGTTAAACTTCATGTGCTATTCTGCTTAGCTTATACATTATATGTGTTAATGTGACATGCCTTCCTATGTTTAGTACATAGTGCATCTATCTATTAAGCATGTCCTTACATAAAACTATTGTTTTTTTGTATCCCGCATCAATCAATATGACGAGACACCTTTAGTATATGCAATGCAATATTAGTTGCATCTTTCATATGATTTATAGCATGCGCTGCTTCTAATTTGTTGAAATTCCATTTATGATGGGACACTTGGCAGAGTCATATTGGTTGCATCTTTGAAGTGGTGTCTAGCTTGCATTGCTTCTTATTTGTTGGAATGGTCTCTGCTTAGTTTACACAAACAGTTGTGAACATGCCATGCCGTCCTATTTTTCATACATATCCCATCCTGGTATCATGTGTTTGCCTTACATCAAAGTAGTGATTGTCAGTATCATGCATGAATGAGTTCTGAAGAGAGAATTTTATTGCTTTTTCTTGTCGGTTTTACTTGATAATTCAAAATCAATAAAGCGGAAGGAAGTTAGCAAGGCAGCGGATAAAGGTGCTCCTTCCAAACAAAGGGCCTCTACAGTTTCTACTCCTCCATCCCCCCTAGATGATTTCCAAGACAACACATGCATAGACACTCAACGTAGCTGTGTTTATGATGAGTGTAAGTGCATCTAGTGCCACCCCTAGTTGGTTTTGGAGTATTGACGACAAACCTAGTTGAGGGACTAACGTGTTTGTGAGAATTGCAGGAAAACACAGGTAGAAGTCCCTCATTGATTCGGTTTTATTACCAGAGATGACCCCTAAAAATGTACGAAGACATTGAAGACAATGGTGGTTTATGAAGATATTCATATTGAAGACAATGACATGAGAAGACTCCCTATGAAGCTTATGGAACTCGAAGACTTAGATCCTTCGTAGTTTTATTTCATTTATGTTGTGTCATAGGAATCACCGTACTGTTAAGCGGGGTCCAAGAGAACCAGTCAGAATGACTGAAGTGATGCCTAATTCAAATCCTATGTCTTCGAGCGAAGACTTTGAGAGAAAATCTTGTCAAGAGTCAGACAAGTCAGCTTTACTTGTAGCCCAAGTAAAGTTGCCGTGTGAGTTCAAACTTCGACCGTTGGTACACGTGTCAGTTCCTTAGTGACCCAGGGTCATTTCGGACAGATCAGGTCGGGTTGCCAAGTGGCTATAAATAGTCCACCCCCCACAACCATAAACGGTTGGCTGCTCAGATTTCAGTGCACGACTTTTGTCGTTTGAAAGCAACCCACCTCGAAGCCTTTGAGAGAAAAATTCCTAGTGAGGAGAAAAGCCCTAACCACCCAGAGCCAGAGTAAATTGGGCATCACTTAAGTCTTCGTGTCTGTGTGATCTGAAGACTTATTACACTTGAGGACTGTGCATCCTCCAGACGGTTAGGCGTCGCGTTCTGAGCATCCAAGAGAAATTGTGGATTGCCGGTGAACGAAGTCTGTGAAGGTTTGGGAGTCTACCTTGAAGACTTACCAGAGTGATTGGGCGAGGTCTGTGTGACCTTAGCTCAAGGAGAAAACGGTGAGGACTGGGTGTCTTGGACTAAGTGTCCTTGACTAGGTGTCCGGGACTGTGTGTCCTTCGGTTTAAATACCTAGCCGCTCCAACCAGACGTACAGTTGTCACAGCAACTGGAACTGGTCCAACAAATCATTGTCTTCGACGTGTCACTGGTTTCATCTACACTTCCTTTTTACTTACAGTTATTCATTGTGAAGCCATTGCGTGCTTGCTTTATCTTTTGTCTTCACAACATGAATGTATGATCTGTTTGGCTTCATAACTTCTTCCTACCTGATCCTTATTACACTGAAGCTGTTTGTCATTGCGCTTTCACTCTATTGAATACATGACCATGGCTGGCCTAGTGTAATCTAACTTCCGCTGCATAGTAATAGGCATAATCTTCACTGTTTGTCTTCATAACTCTCACGTTTTGAAGACTTTCATAAAAATCGCCTATTCACCCCCCTCTAGTCGATATAACGCACTTTCAATTGGTATCAGAGCGAGGTGCTCCCTTGTTCTGTGTGATTCGGTTTAACCACCTGGAGTTTTAGCTATGTCGACTGCAGGGATAATCAAAGTCTCCGCTGCTTGCCCCGTCTTCGATGGAACTGAATATCCCTACTGGAAGAATAAGATGCGCATGCATCCTAAAGCCATTGACGTCGACCTATGGTATGTCGTCGAAAACGGCGTTCCCAAGGCTGGAGAAGGTGTCACTGCTGCTGATGTCAAGAAGTTCATTCAACTGGATTCTACTGCCAAGAATATCATCTGTGGTCATCTGACCAAAGGACAGTATGGCCGTGTGAGTGCCTTGAAGACATCAAAGCTAGTCTGGGACTGGCTCTCCAAGGTCAATGAAGGCATCTCAACCCAGAGAGATCAAAGAATCAGTGTTCTTCGCAACCTCTTCAACCGCTTCAAGCGAAATGACAATGAGAGTGTCCAGCACACATTTGACCGGCTCACTGACATCACAAATGAGCTTCAAGCCCTCGGCGCCACTGAGATCACCAAACATGAAATCGTCAAGACGCTGCTGAGATCACTTGATAGTTCGTTTGACATCCTAGCCCTGATGATTCAAGAACGTCCTGATTTCAAGACACTCGATCCGTCTGACATACTTGAGAGGCTCAACACACATGAGTTTCAGCTTTCTGAGAAAAGAGATATCTACGGTCCAAACTATGGGCGAACTCGTGCCTTGAAGGCAAAAGCTGTCTCCTCATCTGAAGTAGAATCTGACTGCAGTTCTGATGATCCTGAAGACATTGGAAAAGAACTTGCAATTCTAGTGAAGAAGTTCCAAAATTTCACTAAGAAGAAAGGCTTCAGGAAATCTTCATGATCAAGCTCAAGGAATGATGAAGCTTCTGCTCATAACTACAAGAAGAAAACATGTCACAAGTGCAAGAAAACTGGACACTTCATCTCTGAGTGTCCACAGTGGGACAATGAGAACAGAAGGAAGAAGAAGAGCAAGGAATATGATTCTGACGACAAGAAGAAGAAGAAATTCTCAAAGTCTTCTTCCAAGTCTTCATCAAAGTCTTCATCACACAAGAAGAGCTCATCTGGCAAGGCACGTGCGTTTGTTGGAAAGGAGATGGATTCAGAGGAGGAGTCCGCATCTGAGGAGGCAGAGGTGGAGTCTGAGGAGGAGTCTGATTCTGGCATTGCGAGTCTGGCTACAGCATACGTCGCCAAGTCCATCTTCAACACTGAAGACAATGACTGCATCACCGACACCGACACAAATAACAAGAGCGAATCCACTCCTACCTACTGCTTCATGGCCCGCGGTGCCAAGGTAAACACACGCACTACTCGCTATGAAACATCCAGTGACGATGACTCTGAATGTGATTCAAAACCTAGCTACAAAACGCTTGCTAAAATTGCAACTGAACAACAGAAAGCTATGGAACATATTCAAAAACTGTTAGACAGAAGCGATGATCTGTTGGTTGCTAAAATGACTCGATCTGAATCCTTAATTGAAGACATAAAAAACCTTCACGTTAAGTATCAGGAACTTGAAGATCGTCATGATACTCTCTCAACAACTCATGAAAAGCTTGCCTATGATTATCTTCAAAGGAAGCAAGAACTTGAGAAATTGAGGGTGGCTCATGAAGACCTTCAAAAGGAAAACGAGTCACTTTGCTCCGAACAGATCAGTCCCGCTCAGGAAGGATTTGAACCACCATGTCTTAAATGCATTGAGCGCGATAATGCTAATTCTGTTGCTGAATGTTCCACTGCTACTGTTGTTCGAATATCTTCAAATGTTGATGTGGTAACTAACCCCTCTGCTGAGGATACCACTGCTATTGCTGATGAGAATGCTAGGTTGAAGACATTGCTTGAAACAGGGATGTACAAAAGTCTTCAAGGGCATCAGACATTATGTGATGTCCTCAAAAAGTAGATCCTGAATTGTAACCCTAGGAAAGAGGGTGTTGGATTTGTGAGGAAAATCAATGCAGATGGCTCTTACTGGAAACCTGAGCAGTACCCCAAAACTACATGGGTTGCTGCAAAGGAACTTTCAGCAGATCCATCCAATTTATCTGGCTTCACTTGTGCGAACCCTATTATCATTGATGAATCCTTTGATGCAAACTATAAACTATTTAAGAATCAGAATGGTGAAGTGTTTGCCAGGTACATTGGTACTAACTGCAGGAATGGACCGCCTATGAAAAAGATCTGGGTTCCGAAAAAGTGTCTGGAAAATCTTCCTGTGAATGTCTTCATGACACCTCACTTGAAGAAGACAAACCTCAGACCAAAGGCTTCATACGGTCCAAAGGCTTCATATGAACAGAGGACTCACCTGAGTCGCACTAACGCTAATGTTTTGCAGGGAAACCATACTCAGGTATACGAATATGAGAGCGGTTCTTCGAACCGTCATGTTCATATGACCAAAAATTACTCTGCTTATTCTTATGAGTATTATTGTCCACCTGCTACACTGTTTGCTAAGGCCTCAAAGCCAAAATTCTCAGATGCTGCACTTAGACTTATTGCTTCTAAGCCACCCTTGAAGATGTGGGTGGTTAAGAAAGCTTAACTCTCTTTTGCAGGGAAAGGTCTCCAGCAGAAAAACAAAATCTTCTGATGCTATTGCTGGGGACCTTAAAAATCTTGTAGGGCGCAAGATAAAATGCCCAAATGGCATCATTATGTACTTCGTTCCTGAATCGCATGCTACTCTCCCTATTAGTCCTAATCTGGATTTAAGTTTTCATAATCCACTGGTTCGTCAAATGGTTTATGCTTCACAATACCCTTCGTGAAGCCTATCCCCCTAACTGCACTGTAGGGTACGACACCAGTGACTTCAAAGTCTTCAGAATGGATTATTGACAGTGGGTGTACAAATCACATGACTGGCAAAAGAAGCCTTCTCATGGACTCAACTTTACGTCCATCCGACAAGAGCCACATTACATTTGCTGACACTGGTAAAAGTAAGGTATTGGGTCTAGGTAGAGTTGCAATCTCAAGGGATCAACACATGGATAAAGTCATGCTTGTTGAATCCCTTGGCTTCAACTTAATGTCTGTCTCAATGCTTTGCGATTTGAATATGATTGTAATGTTTGGCAAATATCGCTGCCTGGTGCTTATGGAATCTGACAAATCTCTAGTGTTTGAAGGGTATCGGAAAGATGATTTGTACGTGGTAGATTTCTCAGCAGGACCACAACTTGCATTATGTCTTCTTGCAAAAGCTTCAGAATGCTGGCTTTGGCATCGAAGGCTTGGGCATGCTGGCATGAGGAACCTCCACACCCTTGAAAAGAAGAAGCATGCCATAGGCATCGAAGGCGTCAAGTTCAAGAAAGATCATTTATGCGGTGCCTGTGAAGCAGGGAAGATGACAAGGGCAAAACATCCTTCGAAGACAATCATGACTACTACACAACCCTTCGAACTGCTTCACATGGATCTTTTCGGTCCCACTCACTACTCAACTTTTACTACTTCTGCATGCCTCTATGGCTTCGTAATTGTTGATGATTATTCTAGATATACTTGGGTGCACATAATCCTTTACAAGACTGAAGTGCAGGATGTCTTCAGACGCTTCGCAAATCGAGCTATGAACAATTTTGGCGCCAAGATAAAGCACATCAGAAGTGACAATGGCACTGAATTCAAGAACACTGACCTTGATACATATCTGGATACCTTGGGGATCACACATGAATTCTCAGCTCCATACACGCCACAACAGAATGGCGTCGTCGAACGCAAGAACAGAACACTCATTGAGATGGCCAGAACAATGCTAGATGAATACAAGATTCCAAGAAAATTCTGGACTGAAGCCATTGATACTGAATGCCATACAATCAATCGTGTTTATCTTCACAAGCTTCTGAACAAGACATCTTATGAACTCCTAACTGGCAAGAAGCCAAATGTCAGTTACTTCAGAGTATTTGGCGCAAAATGCTGGATCAAGGACCCACACCACACCTCAAAGTTTGCACCAAAAGCACATGAAGGCTTCATGCTTGGATATGGAAAGGATTCGCACTCCTACAGAGTCTTCAATCTCTTCCACTACAAAGTGGTTGAAACAGTGGATGTGCGGTTTGATGAAACCAATGGATCACAAAGAGAGCAATTGCCAAATGTGCTGGATGAAGTTCCAGCTAATGAATCAATCAAGCTTATGGGAACTGGAGAGATTGTACCTTCTGAAGCTCATCCTGAAGAAGAACTTATCATCTCAGCACCTGATCCACATGAAGACAATGCTCAGCCTGAAGATATACCTTCAAATGACCACATAGATCAGCAAGAGCAAAGTCTTCGCCCTACACACCCTCGTGTTGCAAATGAAGTACAAATTGACAAAATACTTGACAGCATCAATGCACCTGGTCCACTCACTCGTTCAAGGGCAACTCAGCTAACAAACTTCTGTGGGCATTTCGCATTCGTCTCAATATCAGAACCCAAGAAAGTTGAAGAAGCCTTCATGGAACCTGAATGGATTCAAGCTATGCAAGAAGAGCTTCAACAGTTTGAGCTGAATAATGTATGGGAACTGGTTAAGCGTCCTGATCCACGGAAGCACAACATAATAGGCACCAAATGGATATACCACAACAAGCAAGATGAGCATGGTCAAGTTGTCAGAAACAAAGCTCGTCTCGTTGCTCAAGGATATACTCAAGTGGAGGGCATTGACTTCGATGAAACATTTGCTCCTGTGGCTAGGCTTGAAGCCATACGCATACTGCTGGCCTATGCAAATCATCATAACATACTTCTCTATCAGATGGATGTGAAAAGTGCCTTTCTCAATGGCAAGATTGAAGAAGAAGTGTATGTTGCACAACCACCTGGCTTTGAAAATCCAAAACATCCTGATATGGTATACAAGCTCAACAAGGCACTGTATGGCCTCAAACAAGCCCCTAGGGCCTGGTATGATACACTCAAGTACTTTCTGAAAAGCAAAGGCTTCATACCTGGTTCCCTGGATCCCACTCTTTTCACGAAGACATATGATGGTGAACTGTTTGTGTGCCAAATATATGTGGATGACATTATCTTCGGCTGCACCAATCAGAAGTATAGTGAAGAGTTTGGATATATGATGCAAGAGAAATATCAGATGTCCATGATGGGGGAGCTGAAGTTCTTCCTCGGTCTTCAAATACGGCAACAACGCAACGGCATCTTCATATCTCAAGAGAAATATCTTAAAGAGTGCCTGAAGAAGTTCGGTATGCAAGACTGCAAAGGCCTCACAACACCAATGCCAGCCAAGCATCATCTGGGTCCTGACGACAATGGTAAAGAGTTCGATCAAAAGGTATACCGCTCCATGATTGGGTCTTTGCTTTATTTATGTGCATCTAGGCTAGATATCATGCTTAGTGTTTGCATGTGTGCTCGATTTCAAGCGACACCAAAGGAGTCGCATCACTTAGCTATGAAGCGAATTCTTTGATATTTGGCTCACACCCCAACTCTAGGATTATGGTATCCAAAGGGCTCAGAGTTTGATATGGTTGGATTTTCGGATGCTGATTATGCTGGTGACAAAGTTGATCGCAAGTCTACATCAGGCACATGTCACTTTCTAGGACGATCACTTGTATGTTGGTCTTCAAAGAAGCAGAACTGTGTATCACTCTCCACTGCTGAATCTGAATACATTGCTGCTGGATCTTGCTGCGCTCAGCTTCTGTGGATGAAGCAAACACTCAAGGATTATGGCATTCATCTGAAGCAAGTGCCACTTTACTGCGACAATGAAAGCGCCATCAAGATTGCCAACAACCCAGTTCAGCACTCGAAGACAAAGCACATTGAAATTCGTCATCACTTTCTCAGAGATCATGTTGTGAAGGAAGACATTGATATCATACACGTCAACACTGAAGAGCAATTGGCAGATATCTTCACCAAGCCCTTGGATGAGAAGAGATTTTGGAAGTTACGGTGTGAGCTAAATATCTTGGAATCCTCAAATGTCCTGTGATTAGGCACACATCCTAACACTTATGCATATTAATGACTTAGATGTGCAACACACGAAGTAGGGTATATCTTCAAACAATGAAGACATACATTCTAAGTGTGAATACATTAATGTGGAATTTGACTTCGGAGCGCCACGATAATTGTGCGCCATGTCTGGGTCTAATACTTCCTATACGGTGGGTAACGCCACCACCAAACGTTCCATTTTGAAGTGTTTCTCTCATGGCGTTACCTCTCAATGTCTTCACATTTGGTTTGGCTTCATTCTCAATATGTCTTCATGATTATCTTCACTGCGTTGATTATATGGATATATATGTACTGATGTTCTGTCCTCTACAGCATTCACTTATAGCTATGTCTTCTTGGTTGAATCTTTTGAACTAAGTGAATGTGATTGGACCCTAACCTCTCTATGCTTTCTATCTCAAACTCTATCTCTCCAAGTCATATGCATTCTGTTGAAACTGTCAAATGTCTTCACTGTGTCCTTGTCAGCTGAAGACATAGTGACAACCATAAAAGTCCGTTTTTAATGCTCATTCCTCCACATAAGATCCGGAGAAGCAGGAACGACCGCCCGACAATTTAGGCGTGCGTGGGACGTGGAACAAATCCCAAGCTTCCTCTAACTGGCCACGCGTGCCTCAAATGCGAACTGCCAGGGGTACCTGCGTAATAGCGCAGTGCCGCCTCTATCCCTATAAATATACGATTCACTGCGGTCATTATCTCCTTCTTCCACCCTCGCACGAACCCTAGCGCCACCGCTAGCACTCGACGACGCCGGCGACGA
Organism: Triticum urartu; assembly: GCF_003073215.2. Lineage (NCBI taxonomy): Eukaryota > Viridiplantae > Streptophyta > Magnoliopsida > Poales > Poaceae > Triticum > Triticum urartu. Next base: position 123,646,958 of record NC_053022.1, read on the forward strand.
AGCGCTTCACTGCCGCAACCTCTCCGATGCCGTTTTCACGCCGACAGCGGACATCGCTCTCTCCGCCGTCGCCGTAGGTGTCTTCCGTCACCAAGTTAGGGCACGGAGGATCGAACTGCTCGACCTCAACTCTCACTTCGTCTAGCAGTTCCAAGTGTGGTAAATAAAACCTCTTTTTACAGCCTCTTTTGATCCCATAGTTCAGTCACTTTCTGCCATAAGGAGTTTCTCTTCACATCAGTGAGTTATCTCGCTACATCTCATGACATGCCTAGTATATTCACTTGTGCTTCATAAGGTAGTTAGATTCCTCACTTGTACTGATCTGTGGGTTCGTACAAATCTGGAACCAACTTCTTATCTATGAGTGAATGTCTTCGCACAATGAGGTCTATGTCTTCTAAACCGATTTATCTTCAAAATCTTCCGAGAATGCATATGACCTCTTCCCCTTCCCTCGCACCTTAATGCTGTCACAGGTACATGTCCATGGGAGAATCCTTTGGTTCTCATAGTCTGCATTCATTTGCAGAGTACTTGCAGCATCACATCAACTCTCCTGAAGCCAGTTCTTGCAAAAGGAAGCCTTTGAACATCTTGAAGCCTTCCAAGTTATTCATGGCTTCAGAAACAGCAGCAAGGAAGGGAGGCAGACAGCGACGTGGTGAAACGTCCAAAGATCTGCCTGATGAATTGGCAGAGATGTACAAAACTGATCCTGAAGAAAGCTATGGTCAGCGCAAGACACGAATCCAATGGATTCAAAGATATTGGGCAGAGCAATGGTTCCACTACCGCTTCGTCACTCAGGAATATGCGGAGAAGTGCGCCATCAAGAGACCGTGGGGAGACGTACTATACAAAAATCTCGTACCCAGGTCCAGAGTCGAAGCCATTGCTCAAGGCTTCTATCCATGCATGGTGAGAGGACCAAAGCCAGCTGAAGCACATCCGTCATCACTTCTCTGGTGCCGCGATGATAATCTCTTCAAGCGCAACTTTCAGTTTGCACAACAGTCAGCGAAGATAAACAAGAAGAAATTTGGGCTTGACTTCAACCCTGGTCCCTCCTCACCAAGGGCATATGGCACACGTGACGCCGATCCCAATATCATCGGGCCGTATGCCAATCTTGCAGGCCTCATCACTCGCATCCTAGTCCAAGGGACTGCTGTGAATGACCCTCCAGCAGATACTGAGTCAGATGACGCCCCTGCTACTCCGAAGCCAAAGCAGAAGAAGCCAAAAGCTCCAAAAGCTTCAAAGCCAGCCGCTTCTCCCAAAATCTCACGAGCGAAGCCATTGGCAACTGCACCTCCTGAAGCCAGTGTGCAGTCTGAAGACATATCACGAGTCTCCAAGCCACAAGAAGCCAAGAAGCCTCAGCCACACACAGGCAAAGAGCTCATAGCTGCTGCCGTTCTGCGCTGCGAAAACATTGATCTATCAAGCGATGAAGATCTTGGAGATGACGCACTTGAGCAGCTCATCAAGAGCAAGGAGGAGGCTGAAATCTTCAACAATCTGCCTCTGTTTGATGTCGTCGTCATCCACAGCTTCATTGATGAATGGTTTGACACACCAGACATAAGCTTCGATGATCTGCAGCTGCCCATAGGCCTCAGCGTTGCCTTTCAAGGTGCAATTGCTTCAGAACTTGCAATAGCCCAGCGAATTGTAGAACTGAAGCAGAAAATTGATTATGAAAAGGCTCAGTTCAAGAAGCACGTGGCCAAGCTCAGCGTGCAAGAAGTGAAAAACTTCAAGATCATGTTGCACGAGCTGAAAGAGAACTTTCTGAAGACGCGTGCTGAAGCTCAAGGCTCGCGAGAGTGCATGAAGACTTTGGCTGATCGCTGCGTGCAGGCCTACAATGAGGCAGAGAAGCGCAAGGCACTTGGGCGTCCCGGCATTGACCCCAGGATGGCCGCGAAGAAGAAAAAGAAGGCTGTTGTGCCTGAACCTGAAGCGCCAAGGTCAGAAACTGCTCCGATTGTCTTCCCCGCTGCAACGACTGGCTCGAAGCCAAAGAGTCGATCAACCGCCTCACAGCTCAAGAAGACACGGACTGCAGAGGCTGAAGCTAAGAAGAGAAAACACTCTGAAGCCTCTCCTTCTGAACCCATCATCGAGAAGCGCAAGACCAAGAAATCTCGGGCTGCTCCCACAGAGCCCTTGACATTTGAACCCCTCTCCGTCCGCTATCCTGACGCAGATCGTCAGTTGACTGTGCATGAACCCAACGCTGAAGACATTCCAGCAGACGAACCCAATGCTGCTGAAGACATTGGTCTCCAAGACAATGTGCAAGGTGATGCAGCCCTTCCTCAGCTTGAGACAAGCGAACTGATCAGTATTGGTCGTCCATTGACGCCAATCACACAAGATGCATCGTGGGCAGATCGCCCACAGGAGGAAGATGAGCCCCAACCCACTACAACTCCACCGGCGCCTACATTCCGTAGGCTTCGCAAAGGGCCAAGGGCTCAGGCTGCTGACGACATTCCGGCTGCATCAGCCGAAGAGCATGCAGAGATACCACAAGCTCCAACTCCCCCACACCAACAAGAAGCAGTTCTCCAGGAGAACGTGCCTGAAGTCTGCAAATGTTGAGGCTGCCACAAACAACGCCGAAGCAAATGTGGAGCCCAACCCAACAATAGCTTCAGAAGACAATGAAGCTACTGCTCCTGAACATTCTGTGCCTGAGTCTGCTGGGACCACAATTCAACTATCATATTGCGTACAGACCCCAGGTCCAGAAGCCGATCCCACGACTGCCAAGGTTCCCAGGTCCTGCATCAGCTCCTGGTTCCTTCAACATCAACGGCTTCAGGGCAGATAACACGTTTTTCGACCGCTCCAAGAACCCTTATTCAAGGGAACGGATTGTATCAGATAGGTTCTGGAGCCATCAACAGCGCAGCTATTATTCATGCATCCTATACAACCAAGGCCGCATCTTTCCTCACAAGCGCCTTGAGGTTGAAGCTGTTGCTGGTCTGCCTGGTCTGGAAGAAGCACTGGATTGCTTCAAGCAAGTGGGTTTGCTGCCATTTATCACTGATGAAGAGCACTGGAACGAAGAGCTTCTGCTCCAGTTCTATGCCACTTTGCATATCAAAGGCTATAACAGAGATCCGAAGACATGGATTCTGGAGTGGATGACAGGCAATATCCATCATGAAGCCAATGCTTTCGACCTAATTGAGCTTACCGGCCTTCCCACTCCTGGCGAATTCTTTGAAGAAGGGTGCCAACTCCATGCTGAAGCAATTGAGAGCATATTTCAGCGTCCTGAGCCAGATATGAGTCAGATGCTCTCAATAATGAAGCCACTGCCTCCTAATGCACCCTATCCAACTAGGTTCTTCGTTGAAGACTTAGAGTACCTGCCCAGAACAATATATCACATCATAAGGCGGACTCTATGGCCTGTAAAGGGACACTCTCGATATGCAACAATTGATGGTGCAATGAAGACTCTCATTGCACTTCATGGCAATGCACAGGATCTCTCATCTCCTTTTCATGGCAAATGCTTCAATGCACAGGATCTCTTCATCCGTCACTTTGCAGCGTCTGCCTCAGAACTGTTTGGATTAAAGTTCTATGCTCCTTGGGTTATGAGGCTGATCAAGCTTCACTCTGCAATCTCCTATCAACCCTCAGCCCGCAACCATAGGATATTTTTGCCAGATGTGGACACATCTGCTGAAGCAATATATCCAGAGCCTGGCAAGCAACCATTAAGTCTTCAAAATGCAGAACACCAGAGCTTCACTCAAAATATTGAAGGTGTTGAAGCTCTCTCCCGAGTGTATCCAATGGCTGGCACCACACGTGCCCCTGCATCAACTGAAGCCACTGACAGCACAGCTGCCAAGAGACCCAAGAAGCGCGCTCGAGCACTCAATGACCGAGAGCTTCTTGTGGCTCTTCACCAAAAGCAAGATAGGCATCACGACTGGCTCAAACGGCAGATGAGAAGCATCATGCAAGACGTCAATCGCATCAGAAATCTGGCAACCAAGAATGCGTTTGTCGCACACGAGACCTGTCGCCGCACTTGGAAAGGCCTCACCATGATGAGCAATGAAGCTGAACTGCAAGAGGATGGCTTCAGAGAGAGATTCCAATTTGACTCCACGCCTCCAAGAAGAGTTGTGATGCGAAGCACACCATCACTTGAAGAGTCAGAATTCTCTTCTTCTGCTGCCACCGTGTCTGCCCGGATTATTGAAGAAGACGACGACGCGACATCATCTCCACCTGCTTCAACACACGTCGAATCTGCACCAAGCTCATCTGCACCGCCACCAAACAACTCCACCGATCCTGCTGCGCCTGGGAACGCGTAGAAAACTCTATGTCTTCAAACCTTTTTGGTCATCACTGACAAAAGGGGGAGAAGCATGATGTTTATAGTCTTCAAGCGGGTCACTTTGGGCGGGTGCCTTTATATTTTGCTACATTTTGCTTCGTGCTTACAACTCCCGTTTTTGCTACATTTTGCTTCGTGCTTACAACTCCCGTTTTTGCTACATTTGCTTCTTTGAGTTGTAACACTTAGCCTTGATGGCCGTCTGCTACCTGTTTGTCACTCCATTATGCGAAGATAAATTCCGCATGTGCGACGATAAATTCCGCACTCATCTCTTACTGCAGACGTCCATTTTCCATTATGCATGTCATTATCTTCATATACTTTCACATGCATAGTGGATTGTCATCATAAGTTGAAGTGGATCTCCACAAGTACAACCTGCCATGTGCATTTGCATTCAAAAGGCAAATTACTTATATGCACATCTTCAGGGGGAGCCCTTGCAACTTATGAAGACAAATTCCTTTACTATTTCACAAATTATGTTCCCCGTTGAAAACTTCAACTAGTTTGTCATCAATCACCAAAAAGGGGGAGATTGTAAGTGCATCTAGTGCCACCCCTAGTTGGTTTTGGAGTATTGACGACAAACCTAGTTGAGGGACTAACGTGTTTGTGAGAATTGCAGGAAAACACAGGTAGAAGTCCCTCATTGATTCAGTTTTATTACCAGAGATGACCCCTAAAAATGTACGAAGACATTGAAGACAATGGTGGTTTATGAAGATATTCATATTGAAGACAATGACATGAGAAGACTCCCTATGAAGCTTATGGAACTCGAAGACTTAGATCCTTCGTAGTTTTATTTCATTTATGTTGTGTCATAGGAATCACCGTACTGTTAAGCGGGGTCCAAGAGAACCAGTCAGAATGACTGAAGTGATGCCTAATTCAAATCCTATGTCTTCGAGCGAAGACTTTGAGAGAAAATCTTGTCAAGAGTCAGACAAGTCAGCTTTACTTGTAGCCCAAGTAAAGTTGCCGTGTGAGTTCAAACTTCGACCGTTGGTACACGTGTCAGTTCCTTAGTGACCCAGGGTCATTTCGGACAGATCAGGTCGGGTTGCCAAGTGGCTATAAATAGTCCACCCCCCACAACCATAAACGGTTGGCTGCTCAGATTTCAGTGCACGACTTTTGTCGTTTGAAAGCAACCCACCTCGAAGCCTTTGAGAGAAAAATTCCTAGTGAGGAGAAAAGCCCTAACCACCCAGAGCCAGAGTAAATTGGGCATCACTTAAGTCTTCGTGTCTGTGTGATCTGAAGACTTATTACACTTGAGGACTGTGCATCCTCCAGACGGTTAGGCGTCGCGTTCTGAGCATCCAAGAGAAATTGTGGATTGCCGGTGAACGAAGTCTGTGAAGGTTTGGGAGTCTACCTTGAAGACTTACCAGAGTGATTGGGCGAGGTCTGTGTGACCTTAGCTCAAGGAGAAAACGGTGAGGACTGGGTGTCTTGGACTAAGTGTCCTTGACTAGGTGTCCGGGACTGTGTGTCCTTCGGTTTAAATACCTAGCCGCTCCAACCAGACGTACAGTTGTCACAGCAACTGGAACTGGTCCAACAAATCATTGTCTTCGACGTGTCACTGGTTTCATCTACACTTCCTTTTTACTTACAGTTATTCATTGTGAAGCCATTGCGTGCTTGCTTTATCTTTTGTCTTCACAACATGAATGTATGATCTGTTTGGCTTCATAACTTCTTCCTACCTGATCCTTATTACACTGAAGCTGTTTGTCATTGCGCTTTCACTCTATTGAATACATGACCATGGCTGGCCTAGTGTAATCTAACTTCCGCTGCATAGTAATAGGCATAATCTTCACTGTTTGTCTTCATAACTCTCACGTTTTGAAAACTTTCATAAAAATCGCCTATTCACCCCCCCTCTAGTCGATATAACGCACTTTCAATGAGCACGTCTCCCCTAGTGCACCATCATCGATGCTCCCTCTAACTTGGCACTGTTATATGTGGTTGCATGTTATGTGTGATGTCTAGTTTGTATTCCTTCTAATTTTGTTGAATTCCATCTGCTTACTTTACACATTATTCTTGAATAAGACATGTGTTCCTATTTCTAGAACATACAATATCTGTATATCACACCATGTTCTTACATCAAATTACTACTGTTGTGTAAGCTACAACAATCACTTATCATAATACACGTTTGACTTCGGAGTGTGATATAGGTTACATCTCGCATTCTTTTCTAGCTTGTACTACTAATTTGTTGAAATGGCACTTATGATGAAACAGTTTTAACTTGGTAGAGTGATATTCGTTGCATCTTTCATATGGTGTATAGCTTTCATTCCTTCTAATTTGTTGAAATGCCTTCTCCTTAGTTTACACATCATAAGCTGTGAATATGCAATGGCACTAATGACGAGAGACCTCTAACTTGGTAGTGTGATGTTGTATGCATCTTGCATATGATTTATTTCTTGTACTACTTCACATTTGTTTAAGCGCCATTTATGATTAGACACTGTTAACTTGGCAGAGCGATATTTGTAGCATCTTTCATATGGTGTCTACCTTCCATTGCATTGCTTCTAATTTAGTGAAATGTCTTCCGCTTAGTTTACACATCATAGTTCTTGTCATCTTGACTTAACATGGCACAGAGAAAGAGGAAGAAACACAGAGTGACAGGGAATGGGAACAGGAAGAATCCTGTAGATTCTGCTGGTACTGATGGTCCAATAGAAGGTCAAAGTCCTGCAGATAATTCTACAAACAGGGTATCCCATGCTACACGATCTGCAGAAAAAGCCAAACAGAAACAAATAGCTGCCACCAAACAAGCAGAGACATCCCTAGTTCTTGCAACACCTTCCACAGTACTAAAAGTTGCATGAGTTACTCGTCCGTCAGCTGAGATAGTAGCATGTTCCCAAGCTCCCTTGCCATCTAACACTACTTCCCAAGCACTCTTGACACAAGACGAGTTGGCAAGATCAGATGAACCTTTTGAGCTTCAACAACAAGAAGGTAGTTGCTGGAGTCAAATTACAGTTGCATGCTTCTTTATGTGTAGTCTCACAGTTTGATGTACACTAACACTTCCTATGTTCGTTGTTGGACTAGCACCTAGGCGCAAGAGGAAACAAACATCAGGGATAATGCTCGATAGGTTAACTAAATCTAGAGGGGGAAGAATGGAGATCCGTTTTGAGGTAGGTTTAAAAAGGCCACGTGATGCTACAGAGTCAGCCAAGTTAATACCAGAGGCAGCGGTTGCCGTTAGGTGTCATGTATGTATCCTCCCAACATGGATTCAGTACAGGAATGACAAAGACGAAACCCAGTTCAACACCTTCCTCGACCATTTATCTGTAAGTATGGTTATGTCTGGAAACTAGTAATATCGTCTTGCTCTGTCCCATACTTTCTAGGTTGCTGATAATGAGACTCCCATAATTTGCAACAGATGAGGTTCAAGTTGGATAGCCAAGATGATGCAACTAGACAAGCTTGCACCCATGTTTTCAAGTCTGCTCTGCGACAATATCGGTATAACTTGAGGAAAACTCACTTTGAAGGCAAGGCTAATAGTGAACTTTCCCAAACATCTCCTGTGGAAAATATATCGGATGAAGACTAGAGGGGCCTCGTTAAACACCGGTCTGATCCGAAGTATCATGTACATTATATATATGTGATCAGATCAAATGTTGAAGTCCTATTTATGCATGTGCCACACAAATCTATCTTCTTGTAGGTGAACTGTTCAAAGAACAAGGCCAACCATACGAAAGTGAAATTCCAACAGATGACAGGATCTCGTAGCTATACTGCACACTGCAGGCTCTTGTAATTAGCTGTTGTTTCACTCTTTTCGCTGTACCATATTATCAGATCTATATTGACTTGTTCCAAATGCAGAGGAAAGCATGCAAGGACCAAAAAGAACCTGAACCAAATGCTATGGAAATCTTCAAGGACTATCACACCAGCAAGAAGAAGGGCATGACTACACCAGTCAAAGCCGTTGTTGTAAGTCCTTAATCCTCATGCCTTTTAACTACTACTTACTCTGACTTGTGCCTTGAATTGCATGGTTTCCGGCCAATGTCTATTACTCTTTTCAAATTTATACACAATTGTCTTAGCATATCATTGCACCTTAGAAGGTTTAAAAGAGAGGAGTGATGTTCCTTTGATCTTGACCTATAATCTAGTTCTGTGCTGGACTTGCCCACACAATGTTACAATTGCCTGTTTGTTTGTTCTCAGTTGTTTTGTGATATGAATGATGTCATACTATGCTTACCGTATTATAAACTTCTTCTCTTTATCCTTAGCCCTCAATACAATGTGAAGAAATAGCCAATACATTAGCGATGGTACATGGTCATATGTTTGGCACCTGGTTTTATTATGTACTTTGCAATAAAATACAACTAATATTTTACATGGGTTCACCAGAATAAGTTCTGTATATAGACCAAAGCTATTTTGTTTGGTTTTACTGCCTCCTTAATATCTTCTGTTCTGGTATTACCAATGTAAAACCTCAACTTTTCAGTGAGCTATGGAAAAAATGGTGGAACCTCGTCCTTCTGAAGGTGGCGAGGCAACTATAACCGCAATGTCATCTCTTGCTGCAGTGGGTCAGTACCTGTCCATTAACAGTGCCAAAAGCACGTTCCTGCGTAATACTGGGTCGGTTGTTAAGGCAATCTCATCCAAACTGCCTCATGATCAAGATATGCAAGCTCAAAACAATGTTGTATCTGCGCTCCAGACACAAGTCCATTCCCTAATAGAGACCCTTTGTGAAACAAGGAGAGACATTTTTCGATGTTTTCAAGATATGCATGGTTTTGAAACCATACTATCAGACATTTGCTATGTTGTTCAGGAGCCTAGGAGAACTGAAGGCGAAGTTTATGGTGCTCCATCGTACAATACAGCATGAAAACGTAACAGTCAGGTCAAATGAACTGAGCTTCTGAACTTCTAGTGGTGCATTTATCTGCTAGACTGTTAAATTTTATGCCAACCTTCCTTTTGTTTTATAGTTGTAATTTGTTTTGGTGCAATACAAAATTAGTTCTTAACATGCAGCCACCAGCTGAAGAAAACAACAAGCCATTTTTGTATAGTGTAGGGTGTTCCCTATATTTGCATTGGTGGCGAACTTTGATGCCCAGTGGATGTAATATGTGTAATAGCCGTAATAGCCTAGCATAAGTTGCTTGCTAATTTATTTCCTTATTGTCTTGTTTATTTGTTTTCTTGTAGTCAGTGCAGTTCTTTTTCCGCGGTTTGCTAGTGGCCGCAACAACCTATTTTTTAAAACTAGGCCACATTAACCATGGGCTACATATTTACTATAGTTAACATGGGCCTCCTATGGGCCATAGAAACAATGGGCCTTATAAGGGCCGTAGAAACAATGGGCCTTATACGGGCCGTAGGCACAATGGGCCTTCTACGGGCCGTATCATCAATGGGCCTTCTACGGGCCGTATGATCGGTTGGCCAAACATGGGCCAATAACAGACCACATTATGGCCGTAAATGGGCCAGAGTTGAAATCGTCTGTTCATGGGACGACCATAATGAGCCATCATTAATCGTCCGTATTTGATGATGCTATGAAAACGACCCAACGTATTAACAGGCCACAAACGGGCCGACTGTAACCATGGGATGAATTTGGCCCACAAGCAGAAAATGACAGTAACGGGCCGAAAGTAAACGAATGCTGGAAATGAGCCCAAGAATAAATGGGCCCTGAGAAGGCCGAAAGATTACATGGGCTAGAAACGGCCCAACGGAATAATGGGCCGTTAATGGGTATAAAGTGATACACTGTTCATTCCGTGCCAGTTTTACCATGGACCGTTAATGGGCCGAGGGTTACTAAGGGCCTCATATGGGCGGAAAGACGTCATGGGCCATACATGGGACGGAAGTTAAAAGAGGCTAGAATTATATTGGACGACCCAGATGACGCTAGTGGGCCTAAGTCGGATAGGCCGTAAACAAGCCCTGGGTTAGCGGGCTGTAAATGGGCTATATGCGAATAGGTCGTTAACAGGCTTGCCGTGGGCCGACCCACCACCTTTTGACCAAGTCAAACAGGCCGACCTTTTCACAGGAATGGGCCTCTGTTGGGCCGTGCCACGTGTCGACTTATCATAGGCGCTTTGGGTCCAATGAGTGGATGACATCTGTCCCAACGGTGAGCCGACACGTGTTTCCTCCAGCCAATGATGATTTTACACATGGAAAATCCCCATTGGTCGGGGCTGTTAACGGGTTATCGGATCCAAAACCGGACCCAATAGCTTAACGATGTTCCGTTACAGTGGATGCCACGTGTCGGTCACCCTTGATGAAAGCACTTCCGTGACGCGCGATTTATTGTCATGGAAGTGGCCACTTTCGTGATGATAATTTTGGTAATGTCATGGAACACTTCTACGATAGCACGGGTATGACTATCTTGATTCTGTCATAAAATCGTCATGGATGTGCATGCATGACAGAAAATGTGACCTACTGTGACAAACACGTATCATCACTGAAGTGCATTTTTTTGTAGTGTCCGCCGGAGGGCTTCTGGACACGGCGCCTGGTGACGAAGGGTGTCAGTGAGAGGGGGAGAAGGCGATGCAGCTCATGCAAGCACTGTGGGAGGGCGGAGACGAACACATGAACGGGGGTGGCGACGAGCACAGTGGCGCGGTGCACTGTTTGGTTGGCCGGGTCGCGCCCGTGCTCGCTGCGGCGAGCTCCGGCATCGACGAGCGCCAGGAGGGAGTTAAGTGGGTCGACACGACAATGGTGGCGAGGTTTGGCAAGGTGCGGCAACCGGGTAACTGAGCACGCGATGAATAGAGCGCTCGGCGGCAGCCAGAGCGCGTCGACTAGCACATTGGCATCGTGCACATGCGTGGTCACCACGCGAACTCTGGCATAGAGCCACGGCTTGCCATAAATTCATGTCTGGCGTGTAGTCCTTAGTGGTTTGGGTCGTTCCAATGCTTTGAGTCGAGCCCAGGTGCT